>NC_142802.1:69669129-69866239 GCF_049724085.1 Artemia sp. Qi Xiang Cuo | reverse complement strand
TAATTTTCAAACCTATTCTAGCACCCTGAACTCGCAAAACCTCTAAAAGTTCACCCATTTTGCTGACAATTTCATCTAAGATGCTTAAATCATCAGCATATCTAAGTCCAGGAGACTTTTTCCTCCCTATTTGATTTCTCCCATTGCCTTTCCTGGGCTCCTTAACACAAAGTCCATCAAAACCATCCATATAAAGGGTGATAGAACACAACCCTGCTCAACTTCTGATTTAATACAAAACCAGCTGCTTACCTCATTTCCTATCTTAACCGCAGCAGTGTTATTCTCGTACATAGCACTAATTACTTTAACGTATTTGTCTGGTATACCATACAAGGATAAAACCTTTACTAAGACTCTTCTATCAAAAGGCATTAATATGGATATTACTAACAGTATTCCAGGTTAAAAACTTCAAATTATTAGTTAATTGACTTACCTACAAAATACATCTTTGAGGAAAGACTACTGAGGCTATTATATTCTGTTATATTTATTCTTTAGTTGACTATTGACACATGAAAAGAATTTTTATCTTTTGTTATGAAATTGTCACTGTTATTGCTTAATTTCTACATATTCTCACTAGCCTATATTTCTTTTTCAGTAGTTTTTATCTGTTTAATAATAACCCACCCGCTATTACCATAGGCGGGAGACAGGCTAAAGTGGTTGAACATTTCCTACACCTTTGTAGCCTACTCTCCTCTTATAATTACCATAGCTCTGACGTCAAACATCGACTTGCACTAGCTAGCTATAGCTTCTGAACACTGACCAACCTCTTGAAAAGTAACCATCTAATCAACAACCTCAATATGCGACTTTTCAACAGTTTAGTAATTCCCATAGTCATGTACAGATGTGAGACATCGACACTGAAAACCGAAGACAAAAGAAAACTTCTAGCTTTCGAGATGATATGCTTCCGTCGCATCGATAGAATCAAATACCGTATCACAAATATGAAACTGTATCAAAGGCTCCATTCCACAGAAAGTATTCTTAGCAACATTAAGAAACAGCAGCTGCGCTGGTTTGGCCACGTACAAGTGCTGTCTCCCGAAAATTGCCCTTGAAGGGTCTCTTCATGGCCTTCGTCTCTGACGCATACCACGAAAAGAATGGACGGAGAATTTCTAGAACATCAAGATAGCCCAGCTATCACGTTCCACACCAGATAGAACAAATTGCCAAGCTCTTTACCAATGAGCTAGGAGCGGGAATCGCCTCAAAACGTCCATACAAGGATAGCCGGGACCTAAGTACGTAAGTCCCAGCTCATTTTTGTGCAATAGTCCGATTAAACATAATGGGTGTATTTCCTATTGATTGTTGTATTATTCGACGATCAGTTGCAGATAAATTGGGTTTTACAAAGGTTGGTTGGGCTTGTTTGTAAACAAGAAAATTATCCACTTGCCTCTTTTACGATCCAAATGTGGCAACAACGGACAGAATTTAAACAGTAAAAAATTCTTAATACGTGCATAAAAACCAAACAAAAAATTGTAGAAAATTCCGGTTTTCAAGAATAAATAGACCGAAGATGGAGCGAGGGGGAAACAATGTCTTCCTTTTGTTGTCCTTGGTAATGTAAATACTCACTAATATATTTTTTTTATGTGATCATGGGCATGTTTTGGCTACAGTTGCGCGCTACCTTGTTCAATCATACTTATTCTTTCTTTTTAGAACACCGAAAAAGTCGGATTAAAACATACCAAGATTTGGCAATGCAGAAGGTGGTCGAAGTTAAGATGGAGGCAAGAAAATTCAAAATTAATGATTTGGACCCCTCATGCTCAATCTTTTTAGATGTCAGAGACAAAGTTCTGAAGTATATCCAACCCATTCATGGCTGGTATCCTGAAGTGCAATCAGTTAAAGAAGTCTTCAATTCTAGCTTGCTTGAAGTCTTTCATTCTTGTCAAGCTGAATTAATTGAGCCTTCAACTATACGTGAAAAGTTTCATGGTACTAATGCTGAAGCGTGTAATGAAATTATACGTAATGGCTTTCGATTGCCGATTAACGACAGCCAGATTCGAATGTTTGGACGTGGCATTTATTTTGCCACCGATTCTAGTAAGAGTGCACAAGCGGTTTATACTAAAGGATCTAACGTGTTGCTTTTATGTGACGTTTTATTTGGCAAAGAAATGAAAGTTTCTAGCCCCCAATATAATATGAATTTGGAAACTATTAAGAGCCTCGGATATGATTCCATCTTTGCTCCACGGGACACAAAAAGTGAAGGAGGGGTTTTGTTTGATGAATTTGTGATTTATGACCCACGTCAAGCTTATCCGAGGTACATTATTAACTACAAAGCATGCCAATTATCTACTTCCGCTGTTAGCATTGCAGCTTCGAAGTTTCGAAAATACGAAATTCCTCCTAACAGATTATTTGATCCCTCCAATGAATTAGATTACCAATTCCGTGTCGCTGATTCGCAGTTTCGTCGCTTCTGCAAAACTAGGGAAGTAGTAAAAGTTACGTACGTTGTCAACCCCCTACTCGAATCAGAATTTGTAGGAACTTTGAAAAAGTTCAGAGAAAAATATGGAAACGAGGCAGAAGAAGCAAAGTCTATTCTGGCATTCCATGGCACACCGATAGAAGCAAATATTGATTCTATACTTCAAAATAATTTTCAAAAATCTTACATTAAGCAAACTTCCTATGGATACGGCCATTATTTCTCTGAATTCCCTGACATTTCATTAGGATATGCTGGTGAAGTTAAGGCCCTAATTCTGTGTCAGTTGCTACCTGGGAGATCCCAGGATGTCAAGAGTTGTACCAATATTGCACCCGGATTTGATTCAAATCGGATGGGCAAAGATTCGACTGGGAGAGGAAAAATGATTATTATTGTTAATGAAAAACAGATCTTACCTCGCTATGTTGTCCATTTAAACTAAGAAGCCAAACTGAACCAGTGAACCAGAACCAGTTCAGACGGAAAAAAATGACACTTAACTCATGATAAGGAAGCAAGTTTTCTCTCTTCTCTTCTCTTGCTGATTGTGTTGAGCCCAAAAAGTTTTCTTTCAATTTTTTTTTTGTTTACGTATTTTCAGGTGTTAAGGAAAACATACAAAAAAGAGAATTGAACTGTACGCTACAAAAAAATCACAATATATATTGTTATAATATTTTCTTTTAACACAGGAATCAGATAATGAAAAAAGAAATACCATTCAATTACTATTTCGAAAATGTAATAATCACTGCCGTCATAATGTTGTCCCACCCTCCTAATACCTGGATATAGCTCTTGAGATATGTACTAAAGTTTGCTGGTTGGATTTGGTCTTTTTTTTGGCGTTATTAATCAACACCTGATAAGAAATAATTAAAAAAATAGTGCAGGGGTATATTATTGAAATGTCAACAATATTAACATTTTCCTGTACGCCTCCATCCTCTTTTTTGCTCATTTTCTCCAATTTTCCGAAAACTCGTGTTTTCTTATTTTGTCTTTGTTGGCTTATGAGTAAAACACAAACAAGACTAAAAATAGGCTCTGACTCTGATTTTTTTTTTGTCTGTATTTTTAGCTGTACATCTCCATCCTCTTTTTTGCTCAGTTTCCCCAACATTCCAAAAAGTTCCCCCCAGCAAAACGTTCTTTGTATAATTCGATAACTCTCCATGACTTCAATAGCCTTCAGCAAAACCTTCTTCGTGTGCGTTGCTTTTGCTTTAATGTTTTCCATTACGTTTTTTTAATTACTGTCTTTTCATATGTGTAGCCTGCCTTAGTATGTTTATTTATCTGAATTATATTAAACTATGCCAAAATTCAGGAACAGGTCTCCTGTGACCGGTAGAGTTACCTTGTGTTTTATTTTTATTTTTTCGAGTGATTTTATTTAATTAATAGCGTATGCATGAGAAGAAGCTCTATATTAATAAGGGTGATTTGCTTTATTGGGTACGTATTGTATCATCTGATTATCTGCAAAAGTTCAAACATTAAGGACTGGATAGATGGGATTTTTAAAGGTAAAAAACAACCATTTTTGTTCAATATTGATAATTCTATACCAGCTCACGAACTAAAAATTTTTTATTGGTAAACGGTCATTCAGAGCGGTTATTTTTACGCTGACTTGTTCGCGCTTGAGATTTTGAATCAACGAAAAGGGATATTTCAATACCATTTATTCTGGAGTACTCTGCATGTTTAGGCTCATACAGTCTCGCTATATATAAAATATCCTCCAGGAAAATGGTACTTTTTCTGCGAAAAATTTTCCTTAAGGGCTTGACAAACAAGCATTTTCTTCCAGCATTTTGAAAGCGTGCATCTACATATGAGTGGTTAGCTAGACTTGAAATACTTTGTCTGTCAGGATAGGGGTTTGAATCTTGCTTTCGCTGGTTGTTTGGTTTGGAACAGGGGTCAGTGGCGTGACTTTGTAAGCTCAGCCAGTGTCGACTCAGCCCTAAATGGGTACCTTTCGTGTCTTTATAGCCTTTCTCTATTCATAGCTGTTTTTTGCAGTAATCCCGAAACCTAAGGATTTTCATCCTTGGGTATATGGCAAACCTGTCATCGGGCACTAGAGCTGATAATACATCTGGTTCAGGGCTTCTAGTGAAAAAAAGCTTTGAAAGTAATTCTAGCTTTATGCTAGAATCATTTCAAACCTTCGTTTTCCGAACAAACTTTCTTAAATATTTTAAAGATAAGTCATTAAGCTAGTTCAATTGAAGTTTTCCGGATTCTATATTTGAGCTGATTCCTGAAAGTTTTATCTACCTGACCTGATTCAATTTAAATATAAAAAAAATATATATAAAAATTATAAAAAATTACAAAAGTATAAAAAGCATGCCCGGAAAGGGATTGTTTACCCTATCCTTATTTGCCACGCACAAAGGAGCGGCTGGGTATAGGGAAAATTTTGTGAGTCTACTGTGAAGCCTAAATTAAGGAGCCCTAATTATAAACCATTAATAGCTTGTTTTTTTATCGTTAGGATTGATGTTTTGACAAACTAATTATACCCTATTTGAAATGCAAATATTGTATTTTGAACAATACTGAGTGGTAGAACCCAGATTTTGAGTATAAACCTTAAAACTATATAAAACATTAACAGAAATTGAATATATTAGGAACAAGTTTATTCAAAGGAAAGTAAAGAGTGACGTTGAAACTGAAAATGACCACAAATTATCCTACATATGAAGGCGTTGACCACTCCCTCAGTCCCCTTCTTTTTACACAAGAATTAGACAAGAAGTTTTGCCACATTGCTTTGAATGTGACTTAATTGCATTTACTTTAAATGATCACATTTTCTGTTAAATGTAGGCAACATTTCGTTAGTCTGCTCTGAAGCCTGAATTAAGAGGCCCTAATTTTGAATCCTTACGGACTTAATTCTCTATTTTGATTGCAATGTCTTTATTCCGGTGACTTCCTAAGGTCTCCATCAGGCTGTGATTACAAAACGGCCTTTCTCATGCTTAGATTTTAGCTTCTGGATGACTGTTTGCTCAACGGTATAGATGCATCTTAAACGGAATGGAGTTAGAGCTTGGATTAAGGGGTGCTAACTTTTCAGCTTCTGGTGACATCAAAGTATAATCACCTACGGAACCAGTACTGACAAAACTCTCCAAAAGTGACCCCGCGAAACTTAGTGCCTCTAGATGCAAAAGGTTGTACTAGTTAATCGCTCCGAGTCAATGTACTTTGCTCCGGCCAATAATTATGCTAGAGCGTGATTCAGGCGGCGACTGACGTACTTGTTCCGTAGGTGATTACACTTTGGTTGCCAGGTTCGCATAGGTATACAAAGGGTCACTTTTTTTGTGTGGAGAGGATAGGTTTTTTCAGTACTTGTTCCGTAGGTGATTATACTTTGGATGACATTTAGGTAATTTGGTAATTTAGGTAATTTAAAAAGCCAGGGATGGTAAATGCAATCTAGTGTGCACAACTTTTTAAAGTGGGTCTTCCTTGGCTTGAATTTTAGTTTGTCTATCATCACTTAGGTGGGCCAGCACTATGAAAGTAGAGGTGATAATTCTGCATTTCATTGTGCCTTATGATCTAGGATCTTCTTTACCTCTAAAGATATAGACTTAGTGGTATGAAGTTTAGCTTAACCTATTTTAAGGAATTATTTATACTTTTCTCACCCATAAAAATCGTTCTTTAAAGCTTATAAATATCTTTTCGTTAAATAAGGTGGAATACTCTAAATTAATTTTTTTATTTGCTTTAGACGAATTATTTTAAAAGACATTTAGCTGTCTGGTAGCAGATACTAGTATGTTATGACGTAGAATAATATTTTGGAGGTAACCAATGTTTACAAAAACCGTGAATCAATTAGTTATGAATATGAAATGATTAATCTGTCGAAAAGTGGTACAGTTTTCTAATTTAGAAAGGGCCTTATATCCCTTTACGCCTTTACATTACCTACGTCACTATATATTTGTCATTTACAAAGTGAAATTTGTGTATTTTGGTATTATTGGCTAGTCTGAACATAGCGTTCCTTTTTTGAAATTTCTGTGATTTATCTGTGCCTATTTGTGCAATGTAGTTTATAGTAACGTACATAAAACATATAAAGCCAGTGATAGTCCGCCATTTTTTTTTTCTTTCATTTGGGCATGGGATGATTTCTAAACCTTGGCATCATAAGCTATATAGCAGCATTCGGTGGAATAAAAAAAGGAAGCAAAATCAAGCAAAAATGAAGAAATAAGTGAAAACAAGAACCAAACAATTGTATCGTTATTGTTCGTCGAGAAACCAGTTTCTATAATTCCATGCTGAAATACACTTTAACGTGCCCAAAAAAGAAAGAAGAAAAAATGAAACTTTTGCCATTAGACTGTTATTACAGTATAACCTAAGTCCTTGGTGCGTCTCCATTTAAACTATTCTTTGTCCTATGTAGTTTTCTTGTAAATTTTCATATGCTTAAGATGCATACCCAAAATTTTACAAATTAGAGAAAGAGGGCTGAACATTTATTTAAATCTAAAACCTTTTTTAGAAATGGACAACTTTAGATTCTTTTGGTTGTTTCCGCTTACTCTCATTAAAAAAAAAAAAAAAAAAAAAAGGTTCATTTCTCCGTTTCTCATTCCTCCAACATTATCCTAAATAATCAGCAGTTGACCATTCAAAGTATACGTTGTAAAAAAAACCTGTTTTTAAGTTGGTTTATATGTAACATTTTCTTATACTTTTATATATTATCTGATACATTAAATATATTCGAATGTTAATACTGACTGTTGTTTTGATCTCATGAGCAGTACTGAAATTATTATTACTGACAGTCCGCAAAAGCAAAACACAGCATCAAATAACTCCCCGAAAATCTCTACGGAACTTCCGAAGTTTTGGGACTGCAGGGACAGGGAAAAAAAAGAACAATGGACGAAAAAGGAGAAAAATGAACGAAATAAAAGTACACACTAATAAGGAAAATAACTCAAACGCCAACCAGTGCAAAATGCCTTGTGCAGTTATCAAACCAATCTGCAGTCCCATCTTGGCCCAGAGCCACCGACTGCACAGGGGTGTTAAGAAAAAGTAATTTTTTTTCATTAGACAGATCAAACATATGTTTAGAATACTTTTAAGGACATGAAACGAGTGACGCTTTCTAGAAGATTCAAGAAAAGTGTTCCTGGCAGTCTGAGAAACAGTGAGGGGTTTTGAGTCCGATGTAACTGATTGATTTACTGTACTTCGAATTTTTTACTAATTACGAAGATATTATATAGATTATCTAATTGAAGGGAAATGACGTACACGCATGACACAATTTAAATCGTCCTCAAATTAAGCAACAGCTTACTTTTCGAACTATTCGTTTATAAGTTGTTGTTAAGTTCGACTTCGCAAAATTAATGCTAGGTAATTAGCATTGAAGCCCGGAATAATTCTCTCAAGACAAAAATTTCATAAAGATCTGAGGATCTATTCTGATTGTACATATCTTAAAGCGAAGGTTCAACACTTCATGAAGACTTCTGAGTCTCAATTTGCAGTCTGAGCATCTTATTTGAGAATTTTGGCTTAATTTTTCTCAAAACTAAATTTCAGCCCTCTATTTTACTTTTTCCTTTTTTAACAAAGAAATTGGTGCTTATTAGATATACGTACAACTGGGAAAAATATGATTGAAGCATTATTAAAAGCTAGGACAAAAGAAAAAAAAATCAAAGCTAAGTTTTTGAATAAGACATTTTTAATCAATCCTGTAAGAGTTTAGCACCTTTGTTGGATTAAACAAGCAGTTTGTGGTAACGAACTGTAAGTAAGCAGCGACCCGGCTGAATAGTAACCGAAACTCTAAATAAAGGAATTTTGATACCAAGAGATACATCAAAAGAGATAACCTTAATGAAAATTACACCATCAGATTCGGCGTATCAGAGAACCCTACTATAGAGGTTTTAAGCTCCTATCTGCAAAAATGTGGAATTTTAGGTTTTTTTACAAGAAGAAAGATCATGGATGCGTGTTTATTTGTTTTTTTTTCTTTACCCCAGGGGTAATCATATAGATCCAGTGGTCCTGAAGTATCGTGGAAGGGCTCATTTGAACGGAAATTAAAAGTTCTAGTGCCCTTTATAAGTGACCAAAAAAATGGAGGGCAACTAGGCCCCCTCCCACGCTCATTTTTTTCCAAAAGTCACCCGATCAAAATTTTTATATAACCATTTTCCGACCAGCATGGTCGGAAAATATAATAACTATGCCTTTGAGGACGATTTAATCCTCCACAGTCCCCAGGGGAAGGGCTGCAAGTTATGAACTTTGCCCAATGTTTACATATAGTATTGGTTATTGGGAAGCATACAGACGTTTTCAGGGGGGAGGGTGGATCAGGGGTTACATGGGAGGATCTTTCCATGGAGGATGTGTTCATGGGGGAAGGGACATTGTTATGAAGGGGGCACCGGATTTCCCAGCATTATTTAAAAAAAAACGGGCAGAAGTTAAATAAAAAAAAAAACAAGTTTTCAAGTGAAAAACTTTTCAATTGAAAACTTTTCAACATACAAACTTAAAACGAACAGAAACTATTGTGTATATGATTGGGTTCACCCCCTAGTCAATACCTCGCTCTTTACGCTAAAGTAATTTTAGTACTTCCATAAGAGCTATTTATTCTAATTAACAGCCTTTGTCATTAAGGGGTCATTCTTAAAGAATTGTAAAAAAATTCAAACTTTAGCGTAAAGAGTGAGGTATTGACTAGAGGGGCAAACCCCCCTAATATACGTAATAAAAATATACGAATATAGAAATTCGTTACCTAAGTTAATTCGTAAGTTACTTATATTTATTACTTGTAAAACGTTCGTAAATAAAATTAAACAACTTTCGAGAAAGCCATTCAGCCAAAAAAGTAAAATTGAAAATTTATATGAAAATATGAAAATTAATTAAATATGAAAATTTCGTTTTAATTATTAATGTACGGCGAGCCAAAATCAAAACCTGCATTAATTTAAAAACGTCCAGAAATTAAATTAAATAAAGCAAGTTTTTTTTAACTGAAAGTAAGGAGCGACATTAAAACTTAAAACGAACAGAAATTATTCCGTATATGAAAGGGGCTGTCTCCTCCTCGACGCAGTGCTCTTTACGCTAAAGTTTGACTCTTTCACAACTATATTTTTCAACAATAAAAAACTTTTGTATAAAGAGTGAGGCGTTGCCCCTTTTATGGTACAGCCCCTTTTATATGCGGAGGGAGGGGACTGCCCCTTTTATATGTGGAATAATAGTACTCCTGTACTAAACGGACTCTTTTATATAGTGCTAGTTTGGTTAATGTTAATGAAATGAAATAAAATAGGACGAATATATAATAGTTTAGAAATAAATTTGGGCTATATATTTGCACATTAGGGGTGGGGTGGGGGTAAACCGTAGCATATATTATTGCCTAACCTAACCTCTTTACCACCCACCCCCCTAAACCCCCAAAACAACAGTTTAAATATCGTATACGCAATGAAAACCACGCTAAACATTGCATTACTCTACAGCGGTGTCTTGAATTAACCCGTCAAAAACGGTTTTTTCGTGACTGGTTTCCATTGCAGTAAATAGAAGAGTCCGTTTAGTACAGGAGTACCGGAATAATTTTCTGTTTTTTTTAAGTTTTAATGTCGCTCCTTACTTTCAGATAATGAAACTTGTTTTTTTTTTTATTTAATTTGAACAAGATTGACTATTTAGCATCATCTAAAATTATAAAACACTTCGAACTATATTTTACATTTTAAGAAGCTAATAAATGCTTCTTTAAAGAGAAATTCCTCAGTTGCGGTTTAGTAAAAAGGTTTCTAGTAAAATCTGTTGAGCAATAGATAATTATAAAATCCGTGTAACTACTGACGGTGGTGAAGCAAGGGGGGGGGGAGACGTCTGAAATTAAATCTCCAAAGTGTTGCTGAATTGAAATATATTCAATAGACAGCTATCAAGTTCCAGATTCTTAAGAAGATGTCAAATGCAAACACCCACTAAATGGAAGAGAAACCTTTACAAAAAAAAAAAAAAAAAAATCGTTCTTCCATCCTAAGAACTTCAACTTCCATTACTGATTTTGGCCTATCCAATCTCAGCAACATATTCCATAGCCTTGCCTGCCTCGTGGTCAGACACTTGCTAGGACGGCCAGTAGACGGTGACTGACATTAGTAGTTATACCCCCCTATTTATGCCTTTTATTCTCAAAAGCACTACGAGATGGCTTTCACTACTACCCTCTTAAAGGTCCATTATAAGGTCCATTATAAGGTCCAAATTACGCACAAAATACACTCTTAATGGTTTAGTCGTTTGTAATTTCGGTTTTACCCACAAGTGTGGCTGTTTAGTATATAGGTTTTAAATTACACATTAGGTGGACTACATTCATGTGACCTTACTATAGCATGTTGAAAATGGAATCTCTGATACTGTTCACAATGCAGCTCGTTTTTAGAAATAAATTAATTTGAAAAAAGAAATACTTAAAACACGGGTCATGGAATAATTTTCATTTCAAGAAAAGTAGCCTATACTTCCCTTTTGAATTGTAAGTGACCGTTGTTGATGCAGTTTTACTTGTAATTAAATAAAAAAAACAAGTTTTTTTTAACTGAAAGTAAGGAGCGACATTAAAACTTAAAACGAACAGAAATTTTTCCGTATATGAAAGGAGCTGTCCCCTCCTCAATACCTCGCTCTTTACGCTAAAGTTTTTTATTATTTTAAAAAATAAAGTTGTGTGACAGATTCAAGCTTTAGCGTAAAGAGCGAGATATTGAGGAGGAATCAGCCCCTTTCATATACGGAATAATTTCTGTTCGTTTTAAGTTTTAAAGTTACACCTTACTTTCAGTAAAAGAAACTTGTTTTTTTATTTAATTTTTTAACGTTTTTTAATAAATGCAGATTTGATCTGTGGTCACCGAACAATGAAAATTACAGCGAAATTTGCATATTAAATTTTTTTTGGTTAAATGTCTTTCGCGAAATTTTGTTCTGACGTAACTTACGAATTAACTTACGTAACGAACTTCTATATTCGTATGTTTTATTACATATGTCAGGGAGTTTGCCCCCTAGTCAATACCTTGCTCTTTACGCTAAAGTTCGAATTTTACTCAAATCACGAACCCCTGGATCACAAAGGCCGGTTAATTAGAATAGAAAGCTCTTTTGAAAGTACTAATAAAAACTTTAGCCAAAAGGATGAGGTGTTGACTAGGGGGGGGGGAACCCCCTCATATACGTAGTAATTTCTGTTTGTTTTAATTTTTAATGTTGCTCCTTACTTTCAGTTGAAAAAACTAGTTTTTTATTTAATTTCTGATCGTTTTTTAAAGAATGCTGGGAAATCCGGCGCCCCTTCATAGAAATGTCCCTTCCCCCAAGGAAACATCCTCCATGGAAGGATCCTCCCCCGTAACACCCTCCTCCGACACCTCCCCCCCATAGAAAAAAGATCTCTCTTGAAACACCCTTATACTTCCCATTAACCAATACTATATTTAAAAAGCGGGCAAAGTTCATAACTGGCAACCCTTCCCTCAAGAACTTTTAGGGCTTAAGTCATTCTCAAATACATATTTATTAGACTTTTGACTATGTTGAACAAAGTGGCCATCTCAAAATTTTGATTGGGTGACTTTGGGAAAAAAATGAGCGTGGGAGGGGGCCAAGTTGCCCCCCCCCAATATTTTTGGTCACTTAAAATGGGCACTAGAACTTTTAAGTTCCGTTCAAATCAGCCCTCTTATGATATTCTAGGACTACTGGATCGATACGCTCAACCCTGAAAAAAAAAAAAAAAAAAAAAAAAAAAAAAAAAAAAAAAAAAACCAACTTAAAACGCAACCGTGATCATCCTCATGGCCTAACATACAAAACTCCGTATTTTTGACGGTAGAAACTTGAAAGTTGAAACTTCCGCAGTAGGGTTTTCTGATACGCTGAATCCGATGGTGGGATTTTCATTAAGGTTCTATGACTTTTTTGGGGTGTTTCCCCTTTTTTCGAAAATAAGGCAAATTTTCTCAGATATATCTTATATATTTGAAATCAGCATAAAAATCTGATTCTATTGGTGTATGGGTATCAAAATTTCGGTTTGTAGAATTTTGGTTGCTATTGAGCCGGGTCGCTCCTTACTTACAGTTCGTTACCACGAACTGTTTGATCAATTGATACATTTTTACTATATCAGTGAAAATACAAATCAAACTATTGCTTGTTTAAAGCCAGTTTGATATAAGTTTGTTAAGATAGAGCTCGCTCTATAGAGCTTGCTACTACGCCCATCGGCTACTTACGCTCTTCGGCTACTAAAGAGACTAATAACAACTACATCTCTGGTCAGAAAGCCACTGATTGTCTGCAACTCAACATTGCTGCTGTCTTCGACGACTCAATTGTCCACTCGCAAGCACTGTGCTGCCTCTTAGATTCAGGTGTAGATTCCAACATTGTCCCAGCCCTCCATGTTTGGTACTCTCACCTGCACATCCGTCTTGTCTTGGGACGGGAAAAGATCGTTGGACATCGTAGGAAAAAGCTTTCTGAGTCCATTGAGCTTTCTAATGAAGTTTAACAAGGGTCTGCTCTAAGCTCCATCATGTTCAAATCTGCAGTTTATTCCGTAACTAGACTCATTATAGGCACAATTTTTTTTATAGAGGGCGTGGATCTCAGTTTTATTTCATATGCAGACGATTTGTTGGTTCCAAGCAGAACGCTAAGCCGTTTACAAAAGAATCTTCCACCCTAGTGACCCTACAGAGAAGAATAGGACTACGGGTTAACACTGAAAAAATGAAATTTATTGTTTTTAACAGTGCTAATCAGGAAGATATTAATCTCGTGATCGATAGCGTTAGAACTCCATCAGTCCCCGTCTCTGAAATACCTTGGTATCACTTACGGCTAGACGCTTAGATCCACTAGAGGTCTGTTGACCGAATCAGCATGTGGATCTATCTCATCCACTTATGGGAAAATTTTGAAAAGAAAAATGGTTGTTCAATCATTTTATTATTTCAAAACTTTTCAATGCCGTTGTCTCTCCCGTAATCTGGTATAAACCACCCTTGTGGGAAATGTTGTGTCACCGAGCAGTACAGGCAAACTAGAGTTTGACCCCAAACAAATTGCAATAGAAATGATTTTTACACCATGCTGTAGAGAAAAAAAAAGCTGAACAAAATGTCCAAAGTTGCACATTCTAGGTCGACGCGAAACTAGTTTTTTTTCTTTTCGTGTGAATTTTTTCAGTTTTTTCAATAAAAATGAACCGTCGGTAAATGCTCGTTTTTATGTATATGAAATCTTCCCGATGTTAAATGAAGAGCTGAACCCGAAAATTAAAGCAAATTTGATGTACAATGTACAAGAAAAAAGTTTCATAATCATCAATATGACATTTTACCCTTTTCATCGTTGTGACCTCTTTTTCACCATACTATCAGAAGGCAACTATTCTGACATAAAAGGATGAGCTGAGCCCAAAAATCCAAATAACCTAATGCAGTGTCTGCTAGAAAACCTGTTTCATATTCATCAATATGCACTTTTTTATTTTCATTTGACATGTTTCTTTTAGCACTTATTGTCCACCAATTCGTCGATTGTTGGTAAAAACAAATTGCAAGAGAAATGGTTTTTATACCATGTCTGTAGAGAGAAAAAAAAAGCTGAACGAAATACCCTAAGTTGGACATTCTAGGTTGGCGCAAAACTAGTTTTTTTGTGTATCGTGTCAGTTTTCTCACTTTCCTAATAAAAAAATTTTGTTCCGGTAATTGTTCGTTTTTCTTGACTGAATTATTTTTCCGATATAAAAAGACGAGTTGAGTGCGAAAATGGAGTCAAATTTTGTGTATGGTTTATAAAAAAAGTTCATAACCATCAATATGAGATTTTTGCGCTTCTCATCATCATGACCCCCATTTTTTTTGTACAAGACCATCTTTCGCTGGCTAAATTGTCGGTTTTGAGATCTAATAATTAGTTAGCCTGAATGTGATCGTCGCTGGCTCCATCATCTGATTGGTCGGCCTAAAAAAAGTGATTGCAAGCCGTTTATTAAAAATATTGGAAAATGGAAATCATCTATGAAACTAGTTTTCAGCGGCCGACATTTAAAATCCTTCTTTGAAAAAACTATTATCAACACACTGACTAGTCTTCACAACTGATAAAATTGTCGAATCAACCCCATGAACCATTTGAAAGACAGAATAAAACTCCATCTAGTATTCACAACTTATACTTTTGATTAAGATATCTAAATTTCCATGTTATCCTCACTCGTTATAGCTTTCGATTCTTGGAGAGTTAGAATATGCTGTCCCTTTGCATGTATTACAGGCTGCAGTGCAAGCTGAGCCGTTTTTAATGCAGCTACATCTCGTTGAGAAACATTCCAGTTGACAGGAGCACTTCACGATTTTCAGAAGCAGACGAGGGGCTGGTAGGACGTTAGTAGTCAATATATACAAGAAGTCATCTTTATTTTTCCAACCCCATTTCTCGGCTTTAAGTTCAGAATCAGGAACTCCACTCCATGCCTGAACTTGGTTCAAAACCCCGTAACTGTGGAATTTTGCCGGATCAGAAGTTGGTGGTAACTGATCTGGGTGGACGAAAGTGCTAGCAGTGGTCACCTTCTATTTAAAAACTTCCCTCTGGAGTTCATTCAGATTTCCCGCTTTTGGTGAGCCATATATAATGAGCAGAGTGTCTTCTCCAGCAACCCTTACTTCTTCCTTCGAAGCTGACTTCAACATGAAAACTGCAACTGATATACGAAAATCGGCATCAGCCATTAGCTTCTTCAGAGCAAGGCCTAGTCCCACACTGTGAAACCGTGAAGTAGAGTCAAAGCCTATGATATCGTGAGTCAAAAGAATCAGATGGCTTGTCTCTTGGCCCAGCTTTTCTTTCAATTTGTGAATATCCCATATTCGGGGAGCTTTGTTCGACTTTGGCTCAGGTAAAAAAATAGTTTCTTGCTTGATAGGTTATCATGATAACACAATAAAACCAAAAGATCAGCATCATCTCCGATAATGGCAGTGTCGTAAAACCGGGAAGAATCAACAGCAGCTTGCACAATTGGGACATCTGCATCACCTGGTGCCTGGACTACGACGAAGCCCTTTAATCGGAGATAAAAAGCCAACGTGAAGATAAACCTGGCCTTGTTTTTCTTGTAAAAAGTAGGTAAAAAGAACTCATCCTTTTTTACCTTCACCTGCATATCTGATGTGAAGAAGATCTCACGGCCAATTATACGACTTCTCTTTGTCTGGGCCATATCCTTTGTAATAGCTCCACCATCGTAGCCGTCGAACAGAATAGTGGCAGATGGATACTTTTGGATAACGTAAGTAGCATAATGGTCAAAGATTTCGGAGTATCGTTTATTTTTGGCCCATGGAATTCTGTGCAGAAGAGCTCCACCGTTGATGATACGTCGAATGCCTTTGGGAAGGGAAGTAGAGCGCTCCTCAAGATTACAAGCCTGTGTTATAGCCTTGGCAAATTCTGGCTTGTTCGGAGACCGGAGCATGCAAGAACTGTCAAAGGGTGATGCCGGATAGGAACACAGTTCGTGTTGAAAGTACTCAGATTCCGTGAGATTGATCCTCTTTGCTAACGTGATGAACCTCTAAAAAACGAAAGTGGAGTTCAGTCTTTTGCAATGTCCACCTGGATTCTGTTTTGTAGAATCCTATATTTATATATTAATACAAGTTTGGACAGACTAATGTTAAGGGTCATCTGTTACTACAAAATGGTTTTCAAGGCGCGATTATCTTCTCAGTAGATAAAACAGTTCTTTGATATGAATTTCCAAGAATTGTACTATGTACGGCTGGATACATTAGCTTACCCTTTCAGACTGTAGATTTTCGGTTGAAATGATGACACAAACAAAAATGAACTCTTACCCTTATATAACAAGTCAATGGAAAAGAGAACATTCGCAGTGAAACTTTTTTAGCTTGTTCTGTGGCGGACATATCGAATAATTTTTTTGAATCTATAGATGACACGCTATCAAACACGAGTTTTAACATGACTTGATAAATGATTACTCGGGGTACTTTTCAATTGTGACTTTTTAGCTTACGGCTTTATCCGAGAAATCACTTGGACAAAGCATGGGAGGAATTGTTGATATAATTTATTGCATACAAAGGTCATGAAAGTGGTGTAGCTGCCTTTTGTGCCTTAACTGCTCTTCTAAACAAGCCAGCCATAATCTATCAGCTCACTTATCATTTTTTTTTTTACCAACAATCAACGAATTGGTTGACAATAAGTGCTAAAAGAAACATGTCAAATGAAAATAAAAAAGTGCATGTTGATGAATATGAAACGGGTTTTCTAGTAGACATTACATCAGGTTAATTTGATTATTGGGCTCAGAATATTATTTTATATCAGAATAGTTACCTTCTGATAGTATGGTGAAAAAGAGGTCACAACGATGAGAATGGTAAAATCATATATTAATGATTATGAATTTTGTTTTGGTACATTTTACATCAAACTTTCTTTCATTTTCGGGCTCAGCCTTTCATTTTACATCACGACGGTATTTCATATAGAGAAAAAAGGACATTTAACGACAGTTCATTTTTTTTACAAAAACATGACAAAACTGACACGAAAAGCAAAAAAAAACTAGTTTTGCTTCGACCTAGAATGTGCAACTTTGGATATGCTGTTGAGCTTTTTTTCTCTAAAACATGGTATAACAATCATTTCTATTACAACTTGTTTGGGGTCGACCCATATTTTACACTAGTTTGCTTGTATTAGAGCGTCAAAAAATATAGAGCACTTATTACCGGTACGCAAAATGTTTGCTGGAACTTCCACTCAGATTCTCTAACACGGCTATCTCATCGATATACGGAATATTCAATCCATCAACTAGAGTGATCGACATAAAGCGTAGAACTTCCGTGCGATCTCTCCTAACCAAGCAAGCTATACGATTCACCACTTACTCAACTATTTATGTAATTGTGTTTTTGTGATTATGCGAATTAAGTTTTTTGCGTTAGCAATGAATTTTTTCTATTTCTTTTTTTTTTATTTGGTACTCTGCTTTTTTTTCATTTTTATAATAAGTGGGTATAAATATATATATATATATATATATATATATATATATATATATATATATATATATATATATATATATATATATATATATATATATATATATATATATATATATATATATATATATATATATATATATATATAAATATATATATATATATATATATATATATATATATATATATATATATATATATATATAAATATATATATACAAAAAATCGCGAAGAAAGGAAACGAGGACAATTAACAGCCAGTGAAAAAATTGAAAAATTATGCAAATATTTCGGTCAAGACCTCCGCTTGACCGTCCTCAGTGCAGAATAAAACTGATAAAAATTTAAAAACCAAACCTTAAAATAAAAACACCAAACTAAAATTGGACGACCCTTTCATAGTAACGGTGAAAGGGTAATTTTTCAATTTTTTCACTGGCTGTTAATTGTCCTGGTTTTCTTTCTTCGCGATTTTTTTTTTATCATGATTATCCAGTGTGGTCTCAGAAATTATTTATATATATATTTATATATATATATATATATATATATATATATATATATATATATATATATATATATATATATATATATATATATATATATATATATATATATATATATATATATATCCTCCTGAGACCTGACCATAGAGATACTTTTCTTATTATGTTCATTTATTTGTAGTTGACTTAAAAAAAAATCATTTTGGCCATTGATCGACTAAAAAAAAAGTTTACCCCCCACATCTACCTCTGGAGGGAGTCTACGGGTGAGGTCCCTGTCGAGTTAAAGGTATAGTAAAATCTGTTTCGTCTATTAACATAGATTTGTCAAAACGTTGAAAACAAAACATTACTCTTCATGAAATTTCTTGAAGCAGTTGTTATATCGTGTCAAGCAGAGAATGATTTTACACTGCGAGCACATCCACCTTGATCTTTTGCAGCATCCAGGCCTTCTGCACCGGGCTGCACTCGCCAAGTCACAAATTTCTGGTAGATGCAGTTCAGCTCTGGCATGTGGTGGAGGGATTGGCCTCTTTTTCACGCTCAAAACACGGTGCTGAGTTTCACCCTAGAGTTCTTCGTCGCTATTTTCTTGACCTCGTGACGTCGAGCTTCCGGAATTGAGCAAACACTCGGCCACGTTGAAACGAAGGTCAATGATCTGTTTGAGGTCACCAGATACTTCTGAGCCATGTCCCTTCAGCTCATGAAATGCATTGGCTAATGCAGCATCCACAAAATGATGAAACAGTCGCACAGTCCATTTTTTAGTACGCGTCTCCAACCGGTAATAGCTAACCATGCGGTCCACAAGGTCGGCCCTACCCATGTAGGTGTTGTAATCGGAGAATACTCGTGGACATTTGACCTGCACGTAAGACCTCTGGCGCTTGTCATACCGTTTGACCTCTGTCTCCTCTTCTATGCCTTTGCAGTTTGAAGACAGGAGAATCACTTTGTTATCAAACCACTGGGTCACGGCTACTTTTCTATCTAAGCACACAGACAGGATAGAGGTTCCTCTGCCCTTTCTTTTCATTTCTGTTTCGGTAAAAAGCGTTGGGTCGTTGGTGCCCGAACGGTTATCCATGATAGTTCCGGCCGCATTTATTTTTCTTTTAGCCAGCATGCTAAGGAGTTTAACAGACGAGAAGAATCGGTCACAATAGAGGTATGTACCTTCTGGTAGGGTCTCAGACAAGGGCAGTACGATCCCAGCTTACAAGCCATGTGCTACCAGCTCTTCTCTCAGGGTGGTGGCTCCCTGGTAGATTTGGAGGTCAAATATCAGCCTTGATAAGCTGGCAAGGACAAAATTCTTTAATCCAGCCGGGTTGGGCTTGTTAGGGACATATTGCTTGAGAGTCAACATACCCTGGAAGGGTATCATCTGTTCATCAATTGAACAGTTCCTGTCACGTGGCAACTGGAGACAGATATTCCTGAAGTTGTCAAGGATCGGCTGCACCTTCCAAAGTCTATTTTTGGTTTTATCTTCGTCTGAGATTTCTGAATCAACAATAAACTTCAGGTTCGACTGGAATGTGAAGAATCTGTCTCGACTCATCTTTTGCGATATGGCTTCCATCCTAAACTTCCCAGACCAGTACATGCGGATCCGAGGAAACTTGATGTTCCCCATCAGGATGACAATGCCAACAAAAATTTCAGCTCGTCTGGAGTTACATTCAAGCTTTTGTAGTGGATCAACTGATAGTTGTAGTTCATGCAAAAAGCTGTACGTTCGAAGAAACTCTCCGGGAAATTTTGCAAAAAGAATTGTTCTGTACTCCAGTCGTCATGGTCCTGAAAATGAGTGGGGCCCACGTCCGGGCCATGATGATGATTGAACCGTCGGGACTTTCTCCATGACAGTTTTTCCGTTTGGCACGGGTTGCTAAGTGTACTTCATCATCGGATTCTTCACTTTCAACATCTGGAAGAACTGCATAACTGCTTGAGGACGGAATGGCTACAACAGCTAGTTCACCATCAGAGTCTGAAGACGACAAAGATTACACCCAATTTTTCTCATAACTCGTTCTCACCACTTTCTTTTTTTTCTTTTTTCTTACCTTTGCTTGTTTTCATCTCCTTATTTTAGCCTTTTCTAGTTTGTAAAAACACCACTAAAAGTCGCATGAAACTTTCTAAAATAATTCACAGATGGCATTTTAAGAGTCAAAAATCACATATTAACTATATTTTTTTTATTAACAAACATTTTGTTTATATATATATATATAAATATATATATATATATATATATATATATATATATATATATATATATATATATATATATATATATATATATATATATATATATATATATATATATATATATATATATATATTTATATATATATATATATATATATCCTCCTGAGACCTGACCATAGAGATACTTTTCTTATTATGTTCATTTATTTGTAGTTGACTTAAAAAAAAATCATTTTGGCCATTGATCGACTAAAAAAAAAAGTTTACCCCCCACATCTACCTCTGGAGGGAGTCTACGGGTGAGGTCCCTGTCGAGTTAAAGGTATAGTAAAATCTGTTTCGTCTATTAACATAGATTTGTCAAAACGTTGAAAACAAAACATTACTCTTCATGAAATTTCTTGAAGCAGTTGTTATATCGTGTCAAGCAGAGAATTATTTTACACTGCCAGCACATCTATCTTGATCTTTTGCAGCATCCAGGCCTTCTGCACTCAGGCTGCACTCGCCAAGTCACAAATTTCTGGTAGATGCAGTTCAGCTCTGGCATGTGGTGGAGGGATTGGCCTCTTTTTCACGCTCAAAACACGGTGCTGAGTTTCACCCTAGAGTTCTTCGTCGCTATTTTCTTGACCTCGTGACGTCGAGCTTCCGGAATTGAGCAAACACTCGGCCACGTTGAAACGAAGGTCAATGATCTGTTTGAGGTCACCAGATACTTCTGAGCCATGTCCCTTCAGCTCATGAAATGCATTGGCTAATGCAGCATCCACAAAATGATGAAACAGTCGCACAGTCCATTTTTTAGTACGCGTCTCCAACCGGTAAGAGCTAACCATGCGGTCCACAAGGTCGGCCCTACCCATGTAGGTGTTGTAATCGGAGAATACTCGTGGACATTTGACCTGCACGTAAGACCTCTGGCGCTTGTCATACCGTTTGACCTCTGTCTCCTCTTCTATGCCTTTGCAGTTTGAAGACAGGAGAATCACTTTGTTATCAAACCACTGGGTCACGGCTACTTTTCTATCTAAGCACACAGACAGGATAGAGGTTCCTCTGCCCTTTCTTTTCATTTCTGTTTCGGTAAAAAGCGTTGGGTCGTTGGTGCCCGAACGGTTATCCATGATAGTTCCGGCCGCATTTATTTTTCTTTTAGCCAGCATGCTAAGGAGTTTAACAGACGAGAAGAATCGGTCACAATAGAGGTATGTACCTTCTGGTAGGGTCTCAGACAAGGGCAGTACGATCCCAGCTTACAAGCCATGTGCTACCAGCTCTTCTCTCAGGGTGGTGGCTCCCTGGTAGATTTGGAGGTCAAATATCAGCCTTGATAAGCTGGCAAGGACAAAATTCTTTAATCCAGCCGGGTTGGGCTTGTTAGGGACATATTGCTTGAGAGTCAACATACCCTGGAAGGGTATCCTCTGTTCATCAATTGAACATTTCCTGTCACGTGGCAACTGGAGACAGATATTCCTGAAGTTGTCAAGGATCGGCTTCACCTTCCAAAGTCTATTTTCGGTATTTTCTTCGTCTGAGATTTCTGAATCAACAATAAACTTCAGGTTCGACTGGAATGTGAAGAATCTGTCTCGACTCATCTTTTGCGATATGGCTTCCATCCTAAACTTCCCAGACCAGTACATGCGGATCCGAGGAAACTTGATGTTCCCCATCAGGATGACAATGCCAACAAAAATTTCAGCTCGTCTGGAGCTACATTCAAGCTTTTGTAGTGGATCAACTGATAGTTGTAGTTCATGCAAAAAGCTGTACGTTCGAAGAAACTCTCCGGGAAATTTTGCAAAAAGAATTGTTCTGTACTCCAGTCGTCATGGTCCTGAAAATGAGTGGGGCCCACGTCCGGGCCATGATGATGATTGAACCGTCGGGACTTTCTCCATGACAGTTTTTCCGTTTGGCACGGGTTGCTAAGTGTACTTCATCATCGGATTCTTCACTTTCAACATCTGGAAGAACTGCATAACTGCTTGAGGACGGAATGGCTACAACAGCTAGTTCACCATCAGAGTCTGAAGACGACAAAGATTACACCCAATTTTTCTCATAACTCGTTCTCACCACTTTCTTTTTTTCTTTTTTCTTACCTTTGCTTGTTTTCATCTCCTTATTTTAGCCTTTTCTAGTTTGTAAAAACACCACTAAAAGTCGCATGAAACTTTCTAAAATAATTCACAGATGGCATTTTAAGAGTCAAAAATCACATATTAACTATATTTTTTTTATTAACAAACATTTTGTATTATATATATATATATATATATAAATATATATATATATATATATATATATATATATATATATATATATATATATATATATATATATATATATATATATATATATATATATATATATATATATATATATATATATATATATATATATATATATATATATATATATATATATATATATATATATATATATATATATATATATATATATATATATATATATATATATATAAATCATAAACAATATGTATGGTAATACAAAAATATAGTTAATATACAGTTTATTAAATATTAAAACAAATATACATTTTGTTTCTTATGCGTATGATACCTGCTAAGATATAATCAACCAATTTTGTAGCAAGAAAAAATAAGGAGGCAACAGCAAATAACCGGAGGCACCATAAGAGCTGTGACAAATCTAGACGTGGAAAAACTGCTAAAGGTAGGGGCGTAGTTTGGGAGGGGCAAGGGGGCAGTTGCCCCCCCCCCAGTAATGTGGAGAAAAATTTTTATATAGCCCAGGCTCCTTGAATATCGAAAGTAGACCCATCTTGCCCCCCCCCCCCCCGAATGAAAATGTCGTAGATTTACCCCTGGCTAGAGGTGGGGTAAAATATGACAACATGCAATTTACAAGCATCTAAATCGCAGCCACTCGCAAAGTATTGTTCAGAAAACAGAAAATAAAGTTCTGTGGGAAAAAAGGAAAAAAAATGTTGGGGCCCTTTGCCCCTTCTTGTCAGAAAATGCCGTTTTTGCAAATTTAAATTATTATACCTTCAACTGCAATATTTAAACTCTGGGCCTAGCTGTGGCTATGAGACGTCCTGAAAGAATTCGTTAAATAATCTAAGCCTGAAAATACAGACTAGCAATGACTCATACAGGTTAAATCTAGAGTCTGAAATCTGCAGAGAATACTGGGTAACTTGAATTTGATTCGGTTATTCACAGCCAGAGGGTCAGAAATATGACCTTACCTCCACGCGAGAATTTACCCGCGAGGGTTTGTGCATTGTCGAATGAATTCTATGTCTGACTTGAAAGTGTAAAGTTGTGATTGAAAATAGCGAGCTTTTTTTCACATTTGCCTTCTTGATTAGCTTAAGTATAGAGATTTGGGTTTACAAAAAGCGAGTAAGATTTATAGGGAGAGCCCTGTGATAGGAAATATCCTTCTGGGAGGAAAAGAAAGGGAATTGTTGGAGCTTAATGCTCGTGGTCTTGGCGCGGCGTCTTGGGCAAATTAGTGCGGCACTTTTGTACCGTTGGGGAAGTACACTTGTCAGAACCCTGCCGGTTGTGGGAAACCGACAAGGCAGAGACACGTAGAAATCTGTGACACGTTAGGGTTACCCTTGACCCCTGTGATACTGCCAGACTACTCTGGTGGCATTAGAAATATCCAAATGCTGGCGGAAACGGAATAGGGACCTTCCCTATTGCCTACTTTGCATTTCCCCTGAAACCATAAATTCACTAATAAAGGTTGAAGGTGTGTTTTTCAAGGTGTTTTAACTGAATTTCATTTATTTACACAAACATACTAAGATATTTGAGACACCAAGAGAGACTGTAGAAACATAAAAGAGACAGTAATACACACGAATCACGAATAAACAGTAACATAATGGCAGTTTGTATATCGTAAGCTTTAAGTACTAGAACAACTATAGTTGGAATTATATAGTGATATATTGTGAAATAAAGAACGATTGGTGTAACGACTGGACAGACTTAGTATTTATAACTAAAAACAGCCGTATTAACAATATGGTCTAGCCTTGCCTGATTTTTTGAACGATGATCTATTTCTGAACTAATGCTCATTTTGAACGTTTATCTACTTGGATTTGTCAAAGTTTGCGAGATTACCCCACTTGGTCTGAATATTTCTTGCAGGGTTTTCAAAACGATTCACTACAAAGATTTAAATTCACACAATTTCAACAGATTCTATTTCTAATTAATCAGTTAAATCCTTATTTTTACAAAGAAAAACCTCTGAGGCATAAAATTAGTATAGCTAATTTAAATTTTAGCATAAAATCAGCATAGCTTAATTTCAAAGCTGTTCATCTTTACATTTTCCACTGTTACAACATCCCAGTTGAGATGAACAACATAACGAGGTAATATTTGTTTTTCATTACCAATCATAATCGTATTTGCTCCTCCCAGCGAGTCTTTGCTAACTTGGGTTATATCCGGCTGCAATATTAACACAGTTCTTGACACCCTACAATCTCCCAGGTAGTATTTGACACAGAATTTGGGCCTTAACTTAACCAGCATATCCTAATGCCATGTCGGAGAATTCAGAAAAATAATGCCCGTATCTGTAGAATGTTTGCTTAATATAAAATTTCTGAAAATTGTTGGAAGTATACAGCGAATATTTGATTAAATTGGTGTACCGTGAAATCCCAGAACAGACCCGGCTTCTTTGCATTATACATACTCTTCTCTGACGTTTCTCAAATTTTTGACAAATTCTGATTCCAGTACAGGGTTGACAAAGTAGGTGACTTTTACAACTTCTCCTGTTCAGCAAAATTGACAAAATTCTGAATCCGCCACGCGGAAGTGGTTGTTGAACTCATTGGAGGGACCAAATGATATCCCAGGAAGAATTCCATATTTTTGAAACTTCTTATGTACGATACTAGCAGTAAAAGTGCGTAATTGTTACATTTTGTAATTAATAATGTACCTCGGATAAGCTTGACGTGGGTCATATATCGCAAATTCATCAAACAAAACTCCTCCTTCACGTCTTGTGTTCCTAGGAGCAAATATGGAGTCATAGCCTAGGCTCTTTATAGTTTTCAAATTCATATTATATTGGGGACTAGAAACCTTCATTTCTTTGCCAAGTAAAACATCACATAAAAGCAACACGTTAGATCCTTCAGTATATATATTTTGTGCACTCTTACTGGAATCGGTGGCAAAATAAATGCCACGGCCAAACATTCGAGTCTGAGTGTCATTAATCGGAAGTCGAAAGCCATTGCGTATAATTTCATTACAAGCTTTTGTATCAGTACCATGAAACTTTTCACGTATAGTCGAAGGTTCGATTAAGTCTGCTTGACAAGAATGAAAATCTTGAAGAAGACTTGAATTGAAGACTTCTTTGATTGAATGCACTTCAGGACGCCACTTATGATCAGGTTGAATATATTTCAGAACCTTGTCTCTGACATCTAGATATTTTGAGGATGATTGGTCTAAACAAGTAACTTTAAATGTCCTTGCCTCCTTCTTAAGTTCGATCAGCTTAATCTTTACCAATCCTCGATATGTTTCAATCTGACTTTTTCGGTTTTCTAAAAAGGAGGGATTAATATATTAAAAACAGAAAACGTGTACTTACAGCCAAACCATGGTCAATTCACATAAAAAAAACTGTAATTGAGCATTTAAAAAAAATCCCCACCTCCATTCAGGAGGTGTAGGCCTACATGTTTTCCTTAAATCACACTCAATAAAATTCAACAGAGATTAAATCAAAAGGAAATTCCTCAATCCATAAATATATGTAATAATATTTTGTTGTAACTAAGTAAAAAAAAAATTAAACAAAAGTAAAGAAAAGTACTTCTAGTCAATACCTCGTCGTTTACGCTAAAGTTCGAATTTTGTTTGAATAACAAATCCCTGAATCACAAAGGCCGTTTAATTAGAATAGATACCTCTTTTGAAAGTACTAAAAAAAAACTTTAGCGTAAAGAGTGAGGTATTGACCAGGGGAGCAAACTCCCTCATATACCTAATAATTTCTGTTCGTTTTAAGTTTAAATGTTGCTCCTTACTTTCAGGTGAAAAAACTTGTTTATTTATTTAATTTCTGATCGTTTTTTAAATAATACTGGGAAATCCGGTGCCCTCTTCATAGAAATGTCCCCTCCACCAAGGAAAGATCCACCCACGTAACCCCCTTCTCACACCCCCACCAGAAAAAATACCTCCTGAAAACGTCTGTATACTTCCCGATAACCAACAGCCTACTATATGTAAACAATGGGCAAAGTTCATAACTTGCAGTCCTTCCCCCGGGAACTATGGGGAGACTAAGCCATCCTCACAGACATGTTCATTAGATTTTCGACTATGCTGAACAAAATGGTTATCTCAAATTTTGACTGGGTGATTTTGGGACAAAAATGAGCATGGGAGGGGGCCAATTTGCCCTCCAATTTTTTGGTCACTTAAAAAGGACCCTCGAACTTTTAATTTCCGTTCGAAGG
This sequence comes from Artemia sp. Qi Xiang Cuo, assembly GCF_049724085.1. Taxonomy (NCBI): domain Eukaryota; kingdom Metazoa; phylum Arthropoda; class Branchiopoda; order Anostraca; family Artemiidae; genus Artemia; species Artemia sp. Qi Xiang Cuo. The sequence goes on along the minus strand of NC_142802.1, from coordinate 69,839,314 downwards.
AGCCCTCTCATGATATTCTAGGACTACTGGATCGATGCGATCACCCCTGTAAAGAGAAAACAAATAAATAAACACGCATCCGTGATCATTTTTCTGGCAAAAAATACAAAATTCCACATTTTTGCAGATAGGAACTTGAAACATCTTCAGTAGGGTTTTCTGATACGTTGAATCTGATGGTTTGATTTTCAATAAGATTCTATCACTTTTAAGAGGTATTTCCCCCTTTTTTTGAAAATGAGGCAAATTTTTTAGGCTCATGATTTTTGATGGGTTAGACTAAATTTGATGAGACTTATATATTTGAAATCAGCATAGAAGTCTGATTCTTTTGATGTATCTACTGTTATCAAAATTTAGTTTTTTAGAGTTTCGGTTACTATTGAGCCGGGTCGCTCCTTACTTACAGTTCGTTACCACGAACTGTTTGATACAGACCATCATATTTGCTTCCATATGGCTGTTGATAACATCCCACACCCACCAGGGGAATAATTTTCTATGGGACAGGGGGCAACTGCTACCTCCAGACTCAAGTTTGCCCCCAGACCCCACCCCTCCCCCAATGAAGTTTAATTTCTGCAAAAAAATCTCATCAAGACTAAGATAAGCATACATAATTCAAGCATATAGAGAATCAGGTTAGTGTTCTTTAGTATATCTTTGCCTTTATGGTAATATAAGTATCATTTTTTCAGTTTTCACTGTCATTTTCACTTGATTTGGGAAAAGTGGCTCAAACTTTGCCCCCGCTAGGATCTTGATGAAATTACGTCACTGAATCCCACTCCCTTCAGGGATAAATGCACAGTGCAGTATACCTGCCCAAATTATATTTTTGCAATAGCGCGACTTTTCTTCTTTATTGTTTTACAGCAAACTCTAATCAGTCAATAAAAATAAAAAAGTCGCGATATTATAATAAGATGTGTGAATTTTAATAAGGGATAATTTTTTTACTCCTCAAAGGGAGAAAAGGGTGGGAGTAAGCTCATGAATGCATTTTATTACTGGGAGTATTAATACGAGTATCTTAATTCAAACTATGTAAACTCGTAATCTTAATTCAAACTATGGCATTTTCAAATTTGTAGTATCGCAAGGAGCGTCAGTCAGTTGTTATGCGGCTCAATAGTAACCACAACTCCAAGAAACAGATTCTTGATGACAATTTATGTATCAAAAGAATCATATTTTGATGCTTATTTAAAATATATAAAATTCATCAAGTTTAATGTCACCCATTGAAAGTTGAGACCTTCAGAAAGTTTGTCCAATTTCAAAAAAATAGGGAAACAGCCGTAAAAGATCAAGTAACCTCAATGAAAATCCCACCGCGAGATTCAGTATACCAAACAACTTTACTGTAGAGGTTTTAAGCTCCTATATACAAAAGTGTGTAATTTCGCATATTTTGCTAGAAGTAGGATCACGGATGCGTGTTATTTTTTTTTTCCAGGGGTGACTGCATCGAACCAGTGATCCTAGAAGGTCAGGAGAGGGCTGATTTGACCAGACATCAAAAGTTCTAGTGCCCGTTTTAAGTGACGAAAAATTGGAGGGGTATTTTGAGATCTCCATTTAATTCAGCATAATTGAAAAATCTAATAACTGTATTTTTGAGGATGACATGATCCCCAACAGCCCCGGAGGAAGGGCTACAATTTATGAACTGTGCTGCATTATTTACATATAGTATTGGCTATTTGAAATTATACAGATATTTCTTGATGGGGGGGGGGGGTTTGGTGGGAGGGGGTTACGCGGGAGGATCTTTCCAAGAAGGAATTTTGGCGGAAAGGAATTTTTATGAAGAGGGAGTTTGATTTCCCAGCATTATGTAAAAGACGAACAGAAATTATATAAAAAAAACAAGTTATTTCAACTTAAAGTAAAGACCAACATTATAACTTAAAAACGAACAGAAAGTATTTCGTATATGAAGGGAATTTCCCTCTCCCTTGCTCTATACACTTAATTTGTTTTTAGCTTTAAAAAAATCTTATTATTCTAATTAAACGACCCTTGTGTTTGAGGAGTCGTTTTTTAGGGGGGAGCATACTGGAAAGGTTTAACAAGGTAAACATAAAAATGCAGTATGAAACCAAAGAGTTAGGGCAGATTATTACCTATTACAGCTCTTACCCTAGGTCACACAGTTGATATTTGAATAAAAATTACTATTTTGTCCGCGACACGTCAAGTTCCATGCGTTGCCCAATGCCCATTTCTGCGTTATGACGGCTTGACGCATGCATTAAAATAATTCAACTTATCCGCCAAAACGCAAACAGCAAAGTTTCAAAGTTTCAAAGATGGAATTCACTGAGAAACTTATCTTAACAGTAAGATGCAAGCCAATTATCTATGATAAAAAGCATCCTGACCACTGTAAGCGCCATTTGTTGACTAAAGCTTGGGAAAAAGTTTCAGAGGAAGATGGTCTAAAACATAAAAAGGAAAATTTTACTAGGCAAGTCTAGCCTAGCTAGACTTTTTGGTGAATTATTGCAGATTATTTCCCATAGTAAAGGTGCAGATTAGCCATCCCTGTAGTGTATGGTACAGAGGCTCTACCAATAGAATCAGGATATACAATAGGAACTGATTTGTTGGTAAAGGTGCAGATTAGCTACCCTTAATGAAAATAACCTTTTTCCTACTGTATGTTATTCAGCCAATTGGCCTGTAAACTTGCACTGATATTGTCCAGTATAAGCACAATTTAAATAAATCAGTTCCTACTGTATATCCTGATTCTTTTGTTAGAGCCTCTGCACCCTACACTACAGGGGTAGCCATTCTGCACCTTTATCCATATATTTATGTTGTGCATCTACTGGACAGTATCTGTGCAACTTTACAGCCTATTTTACTGGATAATATACAGTAAGAAATAGGTTGCTTTTATCAAGGGTAGCTAATCTGAACCTTTACTGTTCCCCCTCTAGTGGGAGGGTGCAGAGACCCTCCTACACAACTAGGATAAACAGTAAAAAGTGAGTCATTTGTATTCTGCTTCTACTGAAAAGTATCTATGCAACTTTACAGCCCAATGGACTGAATAATTTACAGTTAAAAATAAGTTTTTGTCAGGGGGAACTAGTCTGCACCTTTATCTTTACAGAATGTTGAATTTAAAAAAAACTAGATCCAGTTTAGTTTTTTGCTCACTTGATGTTTGTAGTGTAAGCTCCTTGGTAAACCTGCTATATAGCTGCCCATGTGCCATATGGTGCAGGTGTATTGGCCAATAGAGCCAGGATATACAGTGAGAAGTGATTTGTTTATATTCTGCTACTACTGTACAGTATTTGTGCGACTTTGCAGCTCAATTGGATGAATAACATAGAGTAAAAAAAATAGGTTCTGTTTACAGTGGGCAGCTTTACTACAGGTTTGTGTCCTTGACCATTTTGATTTATAGGATCAGAGGAATGAGTATTCAGAGGAACTGACTATTGCATTTGGACAGAAGATTAAATTTTCATTTGAAAAGTATATGTATTTCTTATCTATTTTATTTTTGCCCTGTGTTCCAAATTGATCAATTTTTCATTGTTCCCTGTCACCATCATGTCACCATGCAGTGGTTGCCAGAGAGTAAACATAAAGTAATTTGCTACCTTTTAGATCAAATTCCATTTGTATTGTGATAAATCTACACCATATACTGCAGGGTTGCCTAATCTGTCCATGTATCAATGATTGAATTAGCATCTCATAGCCAACAAAAGCTTTAGGTCCTTTTGAGCACATTAGCTTATGTTTTTTTTTTAATAAATTAGGATATAATCATCTACAACGGAGCCCAACCCCCTCATAAAATAGGAGTAGGGAATCTATTTCCGTAACCATGCCAAACCATCTATTTTAAGATCTTTTGGATTAATTTGTATATATTTATTATTTCTTCTTGTACTTGGCATCCCCACAAAGACCTGTGTTAAGTTGCAGTTGCACCTAGGTTCCAGGCTTCTACATTCACGTTGAGTATTCTCTCTTGATAAGATCTGTGTTATTGGCCACTTATTTGTTGAAATTTAAATTATATTTTACCTCATAGAATATTCTCATCATCTAGTTAGTGAGCACATCACAAAGAAAATGACTGGGTAAGGCTTACAAGCAGAGTTTCCCCAGTGACATATAGTAGGGATTCCTCATCCAATTGCATAATAAAATTTGATGATGTAAAAATGATGAAGAAGATTGAATCTATTAAACTAGTGTGAGGTGAAAATGGTGTTTTAATAACTGTTTTAATTAAAGTTAGAAGACTTCAACAAAAAGTTCAACATAACCCAAATAATTTCATCATTTTATTAAATGACCCCTAGTTGGGATAAACTACATTTTCCTAGTTCTGTGATATTGATAAGTTTCACATGTCTTCTAAAACCATATTTTATGAAAAGATTATACAAATCAAATTCTCATCCAGTTTTCTTTCAGTTGAAGACTGTCAAAAACAGTGGAGATCCCTTCGAGATGGCTTCAAAAGGGAGAAAAAGGCCCAAATGTCCAAGAGTGGGTCTCAGGGAGGAGCCTTGAAAAGAAGCCTTGGAAATGGTTTCAGAGCCTTCTGTTCCTCAAAGATCACATGGCAGATAGACAGACAGAGTCAAATTTTGCTGAAGTACTAAATGTAAGTATCTCATATTGCTGATTGGCCGGGCAATATTTTAGTATACTTAGTCAAATATTGAATTAGCAAAGGTTGCAAGTTTAATGTTCCATCAGCCAATCATGCCACACACACATACTAATGCTTTTACTCAAAGATGGTGGGGAGTCTTCCCTCCTATTAGTCAAGGAGTCCAAAAAGTTTTAGTTTATAGAGCGAAGTTCTGCAATAAGAACATGGTCCTTCTATTGATTAAATAAAAAAAAAACAAGTGAACGGGGCTGTCCCCTCCTCCCAACCGGTCTCTTTAAGCTAATTATTTTCATTGTTAAAAAAACAGCTGTAGTCAAGCTTTCGCTTAAAGTTCGAGTGTGTGAGGAGGAGCCCTCCCATTTCATGTACGGAATAATGTCTGTTTTTTTGAAGTTTTAACGTTGGTCCTTACGTTCATTTAAAAAAACTTGTTTTTTTCTAATTTAATTTTGAACTTCTTTGAATTAATGCAGGTTTGATTTTGGCTCACCGTACATGAATAATTAAAAAAAAAAATGAATATTGATTTTACTTTTATTCGGTTAAATGTCTTTATTGAAACCTGTTGACTTTTATTCACTAGTATTTTTATTCGTAATAAATACATATATATTACGAATTAACTTACGTAACGAAACTCTTCATTCTTAGATTTTTGATGCGTATATGAGAGGGTCGCCCCCTAGTCAATACCTTGCTCTTTAATCTAAAGTTCGAATTTTGTTCCAATTCTTTAAAAATGACCCATTAATCACAAATGCCGTTAATTAGAATAAATAGCTCTTATGAAAGTACTAAATAATCTTTGGCTTAAAGAGCGAGGCATTGACTAGGGAATGAACCCAATCATATACGTAATGTTTTCTGTCGTTTTAAGTTTTGATGTTGCTCCTTACTTTCAGTTAAAATACTTGTTTTTTTATGTATAATTTATGATCTTTATTTAAATAATGCCGGGAAATTTGGCGCCCCCGTCATAGCAATGTCCCTTCTCCCATGACATCTTCCTTTATGGTAAGATCCTCCCACATAACCCCCGAATCACCCCCCCACCCCCCACTACCACAAAAAATCCCCTCTGAAAACGTCTGTATACTTCCCAATAACCAATACTATATGTTAACATTGGGTAAAGTTCATAACTTTAAGCCCTCCCCCCGGGGACTTCGGGGGATTAAGTCATCCTAAGAGACATAGTTATCATATTTTTGACCATGCTGAACAAAACGGCTATCTCCAAATTTTGATCGGGTGACTTTGGGGAAAAAATGAGCATGAGAATGGGGCCTAGTTGCCCTCCATTCTTTTGGTCACTTAAGAAGGGCACAAGAACTTTTAATTTCCGTTCGAATGAGCCCTCCCACGATATTCTAGAACCACTGGGTCGATACGATCACCCCTTGGAAAAAAAATACAAACAAATAAACATGCATCCATGATCTTTCTTCTGGCAAAAAATTCATAAATCCACATTTTTTATGTTCATTTGTCATTTTAATATTTTTGTCAAATTTTTGTTTGTTGTCAATAAATAATCACAAATTAAAAAAAAAAAATCAAGATCAAAATTCTAAGATGAAGTATAGACAGGTAGAAAATATAACTACCTTAAGATAACATCCCTCCCCTTAAGAGTGCCGGAAAATAATACTTAAAATGTAGTTTTTGAACATGGATTAGAATGAAAATGATTCCATCCCCACAAAAAAAAAAAAATATAAAAAGTAAGTAGACCCTCTTTGAAATAGACTTGTAAGTCTGGCTTAGATGAACGTTACCTGATCCTGTAGTAGAGTATGCAAAGTTACTGCACAACATAACCAGGATAAGTAAAAAGTGAGTTGTTTATTTTATATATTGTCGCTAAAAATTACTGTCTCTGCACCCGAAACTGTTGGCGTAAATATTCTGCAACTTTAACTTGAGATTTATAAACAAGGTTAAAATTCAAAAAAATTCCAAAAAGTAATACGTGACTTATCTTCTTGAGTACATATAGAGCTAATAGTTTTTTTCTGCTTTTTGTTCAATCACAGATGTGCGTTAAAACGCGCACACTGGACAGATTTGATATGGACAGTTCTGCGTTATTGCTGCATCCGTTATGCGTGAGCCGTTTTGCGTGAGAAAAAAAACCGGATCTGTGTGAACCAAGGGTTATGGTCTTCTTCAAGAAATGAGACAATATTTTAGAGGGATAGAAAGTGTAGAAAATGTAAGCAGGATTATGTAGCAGACATAGCAGCAGTGTTATATTTACAGGATCTGACAAGTTTTGTGTGAACCTTTTCAACTTTATATGGTAGATGAATTAATATGTCAAACTCACAAGGAGGGAAAATAAGCATACTCAGCTTCATAACAGGTTTGGAATTTTTGAGGTTATTAAACGACTGGAAGCCTCAGAAATCACGAGTCATGCAAGTGAGCTATTGAGTTTTTATCCCGACGATCTTTAGCCTATGATTTTAAATGAATGCTTACATTTGAAAGCCTTCTTGGCACAAATACTGACGAAGGAAAAAAGAGCAGGACTCTAACTGACGTTAGGAATTTTATTGACCTAAATTCCAATAAAATTATTTCTAACCATGATTGTGTAAAATCGTGGGTGATAAAAATTTGAATTCAGAGTTCTAACTGTAAATTCAAATTCAGCGTATTCACCTCTATTAGAGCTACATGTTTTAGGTCTTGAAACAAGAATTGATGTCCAGTGCTATGAATATTTATTAGCCAATTTTTTAACATGTGCATTATAAGACCATCATAAAAAAAACATGAGGAATATTGCAGGGACAAAAATTGTGTGAGCAAGGGAAAACTTCAATAGTCCATAATTGAGTTAAGCATGATAAAACAATCTCCAAGAAAACACAATATATTTTGATAATAATAAAGAGTAAAGAACTACCTTCGTCTAATTCAATGCAAAATTGGCACTGAGCTGATACTATACAAGGTTCGCTGCAGAAATTAGGGCAGTCGTGACCACAATTAAGCTTCTTGGGACAAGGTTCTTGACAATTTATTTTTCCACTGCAAAAAAAGTACCATAAAAAAACAATAGATAAGCTCCTCGTCTTTTTCTTCGTAGCGATGTATATGAACCAGCACGAAGAACCTCTTACTTATTGGGGTCACCTCTAGAACGGCCTTTGGAGATCATAGAGACAATCCAGAGACAAATGTATCATCCTATTCTTTAAAATATTAATGATATTGGAAAAAAAAATATTAGTTCTGTTTTATGGGGCAATGGAGGATAGTTATAGCCCAAAAAGTTTTCTTAGAGTTTTGCACTCCAGCAATATTGCTTTAGCCTTGAAATCACTAGCAGAAGCTGGACCCTTAATCAATATAGCTGAATATTTTCATCAGATGGCAATGTTGGCGGAGAGAAGAGAAATATAGACCTTAACTATAAAAGTCATTGAAAGCAATGTTGGTGGATGTAAACCTTTGCAAACTAATTTAAAGTGACTTAAAATTACAAATTTTGCGCAAGACACTGAGCTACATTTTTTTTGGGTTCTTTTGGTTTTTAGTTATTTTGCAAACCATTTGCTTTTTAATATATTTTTGATTTTTGACGCAAATTTCTTGGTAAATTTGCATTAGTACAGGTAAAATGGATGAATAAAACATCACTAAATAGGTGAGAACATAAAAGAATCCGAGTTCTTTTTTTTTTAATGTAATGCTATTTATCGTTTGTATTCCTCAAGTTTTTGCAGGTTCTGACTAAAATCGGGTCTCTTGTTCCCTGGTTGGGGCTCTTTGGGATCTAAATCTGGTGGCCGGCGTTTACCTCCTGGCGTTTACCCCCGGTAATATAAACGCACAGAAAATACTCCCCACGGAAAATGTCCCCCCACGGAAAATACCCCTTGGAAACACCACCCCCGAGGAAAATACCCTCCCACAGAAAATAAACCCCCCTGAAAATACCCCCGTGGAAAATACTCCCCTCAGAAATACCCCCCTCCCCTCCCTGGAGTTTGTCCTTCTCCCCCGGAAAATAACTCCCCTTGTAAAATAACCCCCTCCCCCACAAAAAATAATCCCCAATAAATACCCATCGGAAAATACCCCCCCCCCCCCGTGGAAAATAAGACTTTCCAAATTTGAGAATTTTGTTTGAGTTTTGTGTTTTTTTATTTACTGTAGGTGAAGGAATTTTGGTAGTTTTGACTTTTTGTCCTAATTCCTTAACAAGGATTCCTGTACCACAATGGCCTTTTAATTATAACAACAAGCTTTGTTTTAAAATTCTAAAACAAAAAACTTCAGCATAAGAAGCGAGGTCTTGAGGAGGAGGCAACCCCTTTCATATACATAACAATTTCCGTTCGTTTTAAGTTTTGATGTTGCTCCTTAGTTTCAGTTGAAAAAAAATGTTTTTTTTAAATTTAATTACTAATCGCTTTTGAACAATACCGGGAAATCCGGCTCTCTCTCTCCATGAAAAATTCCGGTACTTGTGTATTATACGCCATTCACTTAAATTTACGATGTGTAATACTTCATAGCAAACCGGTTTATTTGCTAGTTTCTTCGTTACCTTAGAAACAATTTTGGGCTATATATTTGCACATTAGGGGGGGGGAGGGGAAGTATAGTGGGTCTGCAGGTAAAATGTGTTAGGTACAATTATTACCTTAAATTACCTTAAATCGCATTGTCCAGCGAAATAAGGAAAAAATCCTGTAGAGTTTCTGGTCAGTGACGATGGGGAGCCATTGGTTCGGTGGCGTCCCACTCTGTTTTCCATGGTTTAGTGGACCAATTCTTATTGAAGGCGACCATGAATGCATCGACAGAGGAAGCGGTGACAGCTGCATTTGGAAGACTGTTCCAGGGGGCCACCACTCCATTGGAGAAATAGTGGTTGTGGAGTCTGCTGTCAGCTCTCTTCTGGAGCAGCTTCTTACTATGCCCTCTTGTCCTGAATGATTCGTCAAGTTGGAAAGGCTTCTGGGAAGAGGAATTGGCATGCAGTAGCTTGTAAGCGATGATGGCATCGCTCTTCCGTTGTCTGTAGACGAGTGTTGGGAGCTGTAGTTTGTTCAGGCGAGATGGATAGTCGAGCTTCTTGCATCCATCAACAGCTTTGGTTGCGCGCCTTTGAAAAAACTCAATTTTCTGTTGGTCACCCTTATTCAGGGGCGTGGCAACACACATCCCAAATTCCAGCAATGGTCGCAGGAGACCGTTGTACAGCTTCGTCATGACTTGGGATGATCTGCTATGTACTGTACGCTTAATTATTCCGAGGGTTTGAGATGCTTTGGCAACCGCTGTTTTTGTGTGTTCGTGGAATTTTAATTCTTTATCGACGACTATTCCCAAATTTCCTCCGGCTGCCAAAGAACCAATCGATTGCTTAGAGCCATCCCCTCAAGTCATATGGTAATGCCACTTCTCATTCTTTTTTCGAAAATGTACTGTCTTGCATGTCTGAATGTTAAACTCAAGCTTCCATTGGCGGGCCAAAAGAAAAAGTGCATCCAGGTCTTCCTGTATAGTAGCTCTTGTTGCTGTCGACTCCATGGGCCCAATAAGCTTTGAATCATCTGCATAATGGCTCATCTTATTTCTTACAGCCCGTGGGGCATCATTAATGTAAACACTGAAAAGTGTTGGGCCCAAGATTGTTCCCTGAAACACGCCAGTATCAACTCAAGCAACTTTTGAGAGGAATTCTTGCCTGTTATCCCCAAACACTTTAACTCTCTGCTTTCTTCCTGAGAGGAACTGCATCACCCATTCAACAACCTCAACATGTATCCCGGTAGCTAAGAGTTTTGCCTTCAAACGGTGATGGAAAACTTTGTCAAAGGCCTTTGCAAAGTCTAATAAGATCATATCAGCATGGATACCCAGGTCTAGTAGTCGGTGACATATTTATATGCATCAATAAGATTTGTCTCGACCGAGCGTCCAGATCTGAATCCATGTTGGCTCTCGGTAAGTAGTTTGTTGTCAATCATGTGTTTCATAACAGCGGTATTCACAATTCCTTCGAGGATTTTAATGACTGTCGAGGTGATGCTAATGGGTCGCTAATTGGCAGCACTGTTCCTGGTTTCACTCTTGTGAACAGGTGTAATATTCGCATTTCACCAATCTTGAGGGACTTATTTGGTATCAAGAGACTGTTTGGTAATAACAGTTTTACTAGGGGGAGGGACAGCTCCGCATGGTCCTCTTTCAAAGTCCGAGGGTGCAACCCATTAGGAGCAACTGACTTATTTGGGTTCAATCTTTTGAGCCGTGATTCCACATCCAAAGTGCCGACAGTAATAATTCACATCGAATTTTGAATATCATATTCCGACATCTGTGGCAATGGGGCATCATCTGGAGGTGTAAAAACTTTCTTGAACTGCTGGTTCAGCTATCTCCAGGGCTGCTTGTGGTATTTCCATTAACTGAAAGTTCGGTTACTGAACGTCTTCCGGGCTTTTTAGTGGAGGCATACTTCCAAAATTTCTTCGGATTCGTTTTCGATGCTGAAGCTAAAGACTCCTCATACGTGCTAGTAACTTCGCTTGCAAGGTAGTGGACTTGTGAACAGGTGTAATATTCGCATTTTAACAATCTTGAGGCACTTGTTTGGTATCAAGAGACTGTTTGGTATTAACAGTTTTGCTAGGGGGAGGGAAAGCTCCACATGAGCCTCTTCCAAAGTTTGAGGGTGCAACCCATTAGGAGCAACTGACTTATTTGGGTTCAATCTTTTGAGCCGTGATTCCACATCCAAAGTGCCGACAGTAATAATTCACATCGATTTTTGAATATCATATTCCGACATCTGTGGCAAGGGGGCATCAACTGGAGGTGTAAAAACTTACTTGAACTGCTGGTTCAGCTATCTCCAGGGCTGCTTGTAGTATTCCCATTAACTGAAAATTCGGTTACTGAATGTCTTCCGGTCTTTTTCGTGGAGACATACTTCCAAAATTTCTTCGGATTTGTTTTTGACGCTGAAGCTAAAGACTCTTTATACCTGCTAGTAACTTCGCTTGCAAGGCAGCGGACTTTGTTTTGTATTTATTTGAATTTGTCATGATTTCTTGCGTTGGGACGTCCTCGTACCTTCTCCAGAACTTCTTTTTCTTTCGGACTGCTAGCTTGATTTCTCGTGTGATGAAAAGAGCGTTCTTGGTCTTCGTTTCCAATAGATAGGTACAATGGCGTTAGGTTTGTTTATTTTATGGTAAAAGCATGAAATTTGGCAAAAATGTGCAAAAAAATATGGATAATCTGACTGGAGGCAGAACCACATTTTTCCGACGCGATTATTGTGCCATTTTGCGTTTTTCCGCGCGAGAAAAAACAGTTGACTTTCAGAGTGGGAAATTTTTCCGATCAGAGGATCGTTTCTGACTACTTTGTCTCTCTTGATCCCAAAAATAAGCTTACTTTTTTTTTCCAACTCCTAGTTACTGAGTTATCATCATTTTCATCACGACGCTCCATGCACTTCTAAGTAATTTCCGCTTCCCGACTTTGTATTTCTAATGGTAATCGCATAGAAACTGGTGAACATGTTCGCAAATTAAGAGGGTGAACTTAGTCAAGTCGATAAAAGAATCGACTAAGTCGCAAATTAAAATTTGTCCCCGCGGTTCCAAGCTACTTTGCGTTTTTCCGCGCGAAGAAAAAAAAACGAATTTCGAGAATGAGCCATGGACCGAGTTTAAGATCTCTTTTCTGACTAATTCGAGTCTCTCGATTCCAAAAATGTGCGTATTTTTGCAATCAGATTCTTGGTTCAGGATTTACCAGTTTCATAACCACGGTTTCTATGCCATACTCTAACAAGAACTCATACCCTCCCTATAACCTTCCGAAGATGATCATACATTTTTGACTGTAATTAATTAATTACCGTTTCAGAACTCCTCAATAAGCTTTAAGTAAAAAAAAAAAAAAATCATTTATTCAACACAAACAGCTTGACTTAAGAAACTTCGGACGTAAGAAGCATACTATTTTGATGATAAAATATAAAATACTAAACTACTTCAGGTATTTCAAAATAGTTAAGCAATCACATGGACCATAGGAATGAAATAGCCGATTTCGACTTGTTGCATCATAAAGGTTGCTAAAAAAGAAAATGAGGTACTCACGGACAGGATATCCGTGACAATTAAATCGGCTTCTGACAATTAAAGCTACAAAAAGTGCACTACTGATTGTACTGATTATCACAACCTTTGCACGAGCAGAGATCTGTGCATCTAAGGGAAGCTTTTGCACTTTTGCAGCTGATTTTGCCCTTTGTTTTACAGCCACATTTAAGCAGTTCCTTGCAAATTGTCGCTTCCCCAGGAAGATTAGTCCAGAAATGCTCCCAGCTTCCGTCATGTTTCACCCAGCCGTATAAACCTGGATCCAGTGGGGAAAGTTCAGGAATGCACGATGATGCCCGTATCTGGGCCTGCAAGTAAGTGCGTTCGGTATGCTGCTCAAGACCAGTCGCTGTTGTGGGCAGTCTTTCCATTCCGGCTGTTTCTCGTGTGAAAATCTCCTTCCGCAGACTGTTCACTTCAAACAAGCTGCTTGATTTTTGGTAAGGAACGACGAAGAATCGCTGGATTTCTGTAAAGTGACAATCTAGGAACGGGGCTCCTGATGTACTCAGAGTGACGTAAGTTGGAAGATTGGATTCCACAGCTTACCAGGTCTTCAAAACACCATTCTTTCCGTGAAAAGCAAAAGAAGAAGTATCGTATCCAGAGAAGGAATGCAAAAAGAGAAGGCTGCGAGACCTGTCAGGTCCTAGACAATAAGTAATATCGTGAATGGGCAGTATTTTCGTCTTTGCTCCATGCCCATAGATGACAAACCGGTTTTCAACCTGAAGCTGCTGAAATAAAGTTTTGGCGTCAGGTCCTAGACAATAAGTAATATCGTGAATGGGCAGTATTTTCGTCTTTGCTCCATGCCCATAGATGACAAACCGGTTTTCAACCTGAAGCTGCTGAAATAAAGTTTTGGCAATAACAGATACATCAGAATCCACAGTTCCGATGGCTATGAAGTTATAGTCACACTGGGCCTGATGGAAGGCATGGAGCAGCACACGAGTGTCATCTTCTTCGTGGTTGTTAGGTGTAAGACCTTCGCGAAAAGCAATATCACGTGTTGAAATAACTGTGTCTCCAAGAGTGGCTAATACAAAGATGTTCTGCAAATATTGGACTACCATAGTCGCCAAAAAACGGAAGTGCCGACTCTTGTTCTCTGTTGATTTCAAAAAGTCACGCCAGCTCATCTGAGGAACGGGGGTTCAGGCTGTGATTTTCACGGCATAAGATGAAGTTTCTTGGTGTTCATGCGCTCCACTTTTTAGGCTGTCGTCAGTGTAGATGTCAAAGACGAGATCAATCCTTTCAGCTTCGGTTTACAACTGTTGCTTTCTAATGTAAGTAGCAAAGTTTGAGTGAGCGTATTCACCGAAACTAATTCCGGGCTTAGGGATGATGAGGTGTACTAGAACAGACCCGTCTAGTACAATTGAGTCGACGGTTGGGAGACTGCTGGGCAGTGGGTTTTCAAGCTCTGCCGTCAAACAGTCAATTATGTCAGATTTTTTTCCAAACCATAGCTTGCCATACTCGGAGAGGGAAGGTGGAATTGGCTTGTTCTCGTGCTTGAAAAAGTTGGTCAGATCTGCCCCCTACCCTTGCAGCCTATGTTCAAACGACTGAAGAGGCGGCAGTTGACTACATGTACTTTACCTGCAGCTGAGACTTGGAGGTAGATTTTTTTTGGCGGAACGAACAGGACTATGTTCTGTCTCGGTAACGTGTCGCTAATTGTTTTCTTGTGGGAAACCATATGCTCTTGAATAAATTTTTTGTACTCTGCAATTCCCAATTCTTCAAGTCACTTCTGGTTTCGTATTGCCGTATCTTCTGCCAGGCGGTGTAAATCCAGAGTGTATAGCTGATTTGTATCCCCTTCGTGGGGATTTCCCTAAGACTCAACAGTAATAATAAGAGATCTGCAGTCTCCGAGAAAATTCTTTTCAAAAGCTTGTCCCATTTGGTGGTGATTTGTACTTGTTTCTTTGGTCTGGCTGAATTCATCCAGCGTTCGACTTAGCTCCGGTGAGGTCAGAAGAAACCTTTGAAGAGCCTGAAGATTGTTGACCAGCCCACTTAGTCCATTTTTTAACTTCTTGATTTGAGACTCGTTCTAATGATCGAGACCGATGGCGGAAAAAGGTATCCCAGTTGATGAAATTGCGAATCAGGCATCTTGCGTAGTTTGGCTGATCGAAAGCAAAAAAGAAAGACATCATTAGTTACAGTGTCGCTTCGTACGTGAGAAAGTTCTTTGAACGAAGTGAAGCCAACGAAGTCGCGTTTTCAAACCTGCAAATGGTCGCAGTTTGTAATGTGGAAGTATGAAAGGCAGTCTAAACCCGGCGATGATGAAAGTGATGATGAATCAGGAACGGATGGTTAAATATTAAAAGTAAGTACATTTTTAGACTCAGCATACTCGATTTAGCCATGAAAGATACCCTAAGCGCATCTACTTCCTTAGTATACAGAAAAGAGTATGACCCACGATGATGAAAATGACGATAACTCGAAAACTACTGATCTGATTTCAAAAGTGGGCACATGTTCAGAATCAGCAGACCCGAATCAATCAGAAACAAGCCTTTAAACGTCAAAATCCTTTAATTTCATAAATACACTATTTTCAGCGCTGAAAAACAGGGTGAAACGCGGAAAAACACCTAGAACCCTAAATTCAATACAGTAGTTTCCTATTTCCAAGGCTTAAAGGCGTCTAAAGTCGGGATAGCAGCTTTTTAATTCTGGTACCCAAGAATTTAAGTTCTTACAAGTTCTGAATTTCGTACCCGCAGTGACCCCCATTCACGAGAACATGGAAAGTGGGAGGTAGACAAAGATTTTTTTTCGACTTTTCAAATGAAGACACAAAAAAGTATTTTACAAGACCTCCGATACAGCTTTTATATTTATTTTTCTGCTAATTGAAGACAAAAAAATACATTTTTAAAGTATAAGGAGTAGTTATGAGCCGCTTCTCCTGAATGACCTGATTCTACTGACGGGATGGACCACTGGGAAGTTTTTTCCGTCAATTGTTCTTGGCCAGAGTAACTACGGATATACTGTAGAAGACAAAAATGTTACAATCTTGTAACATTACATTTTGCCTTTTAAAAGTGGGGGAAGGGGGGAATGTATTCAGGTAACACATCAAAAACATGTGACTACTATTTTCTGCCTCGTTTTTCCCCGTCAGAACGGTTTTTAGAAGTTCTGGTCCCGTCGGTACCTAACGATTGCGCTATTATGTTATCTATATTACTTTATTGAATTTTTTGAGCACAAAAATTAGTATACCTTCATTTTCTTGGTTACTGAAATTGACAATCTACCATTATATCCCGCTACTATATTTCCTGGTATTACATCTACAGAGGTCCGACCCGGAAACCAAAGTTTTACCACTAATTTGTTTGCCACTAATTAGTTTTACCACTAATTTTAATCAAATTTACAGTTTTAAAGATTGAACACAAGACAAAAAATTGATCTATTTACCGTATGGCATTTTTGAAATGTGCGTTTTATTTTCTGTAGGTTGAAAAACAAGTTACAAATTGGGGAAAAATCCATGAAAAATAAAATTTTTCTGATTTTCAGAAAGTTTACGTCATTCCCTAAGAAAAATGAAGCAATATCATAACTGTGGCTTGGCGAAAGAATAGAAACAAATAAATTAAAAGTGAATAGTCCAGTTTATATTTTAAACTTAAAATTCCAAACAAATTGTTTCGAAACAAAATTTTTAAATATAACTATAAAAATTCTAATAGCCTAAATACTGATGCTCCAATTCCAAAATGTATAATAATCTTTGAAAACATTCCGATTGCATATTAAAATTTGCAGTATTATATTCTATTAGAGCCACATATTTTAGGTCTTGAAACAAGAAATGACTTTTAATGGTATGAATATTTATTAAACAATTTTTCAAAATGTGTTTACTAAACAACCTTTCTCGAAACTAATTATCACAGAAACAACCTTTATCGTGGAGAGGACTAATGAATTTTGTCTCTCTTCACGGAAAATTTTTTCAGCACAAGTAGGAAGCTATCAATAACTCGTGACGGGAGTCCATATATGGTAATAGAATACGGGGCGAACACCGTGCTGCCATCTATAATTGACTCTAGCGCCAAGCTAACATAATTTATTCAAGGATTATCGATGGAGTCTAATGGGGTCAAGGTCAATTGATTTGTTCTTGTTCGTCTAGGTGTAATGACACTGGGGTGAAGTTTGCACATGCGCATTAACGGGGTAGAGAGTATTGATCTAGGACAAGAGGGGGAATTGGATTTCCGAGAAATTAATTTGCATAATCGGTGGGGAATTATTGATCTACGAAAGGGGAATTAGAAATGGCATCACTTGTTTCCTAGGAATTATACGGGACTCTAAAAAGATAGAAATTCTATTTTTAAATATGGCTTCTCTGATCTTACGTGACAGAGATAAATTAATATTCTATTTGTCAATTTGGCCTCTCCGATCTTTAGGTCAGAGTGATAAATTGATATTCTATCGAAACCATAATAGTGTAGCTAGGAACATCTTTGAGATGAAGAGATTAACGCGGGAAAGGGTTTCCTAGGAATTTCAAATGTGACAGCGCAGGGATGCCAAAACAAAAGGAACACGCAGAAATTACTTTTAGGGGATTATTTGGGCGAAACCGTTTGAGACATTTTAGAAGATTATTTGAGCGAAACAGTTTGAGAAATTTTAGAAGATGATTTGGGGTGAAACTCTGTGGTTGTTATAATACACAAGTTCTATTTGAACAGTGTTGTGATGTCCCCTACCCAGACCCAAAGGGCCCCCCTACCCCAACCTCAAAGAGCCCCGGGGCCCCCCGAGCCCCCCAAAGGTCCCCGGACCACCAAATGCCCCCTGTCCCCCCAAGTGCCCCTGAGGCCCCACATTTTTTAGAATACTTTTTTGAATCAATTTGTTTGAATGTCTGGGTTGATGTTTCCAAGTTCAAGAACTTGTCTTTGTTGGTTTATATATCTAAAGTGCCTGTCTTTCTCTGTTTGCATGTCTGAAACTATTTGTTTGCTTGTCTGGGTTGGTGTATGCAAGTCCAAGAATTTGTCTTTGTTGGTTCGAATGTCTAAAGTGTCTGTCTTTCTCAATTTGTCTGTCTGATTCTATTTGTTTGCACGTCTGGGTTGGTGTTTGCAAGTTCAAGAATTTGGCTTTATTGGTTTGTATGTCTAAAGTGCCTGTCTTTCTCGGTTTGTATGTCTGAAGCTATTTGTTAGCATTTCTGGGGTGGCATTTGCAAGTTCAAGAACTTCGTTATGTTTGTTTGAATGTTCAAACCGCCTGTGTTTCCCTGTTTGTGTGTAGGAATCTAGTTGTATATATGTCTGGGTTGGCGTTCGCAAGTCCAAGAATTTGTCTTTGTTGGTTTGAATGTCTAAAGTGTCTATCTTTCTCGGTTTGTATGTCTGATTCTATTTGTTTGCATGTCTGGATTTGGGTTTGCAAGTCCAAGAATTTGTCTTTGTTGGTTTGAATGTCTAAAGTGTCTGTCTCTCTCTGTTTGTTTGTTTGATTCTATTTGTTTGCATGTCTGGGTTGGTGTTTGCATGTCCAACAATTTGTCTTTGTTGGTTTGAATGTCTAAAGTGTCTCTCTTTCTCTGTTTGTGTGTCTGATTCTATTTGTTTGCATGTCTGGGTTGGTGTTTACAAGTCCAAGTATTTGTCTTTGTTGGTTTGAATGTCTAAAATGTCTGTCCTTCTCTGTTTGTGTGTCTGATTCTATTTGTTTGCATGTCTAGGTCGGTGTTTGCAAGTCAAAGTATTTGTCTTTATTGGTTTGAATGTCTAAAGTGTCTGTCTTTCTCTGTTTATGTGTCTGATTCTCTTTGTTTACATGTCTGGGTTGGTGTTTGCAAGTCCAAGAATTTGTTTTTGTTGGTTTGAATGTCTAAAGTGTCTGTCTTTCTCTGTTTGTGTGTTTGATTCTATTTGTTTGCATGTCTGGGTTGGTGTTTGCAAGTCCAAGTATTTGTCTTTGTTGGTTTGAATGTCTAGTGTCTGTCTTTCTCTGTTTGTGTGTCTGATTCTATTTGTTTTCATGTCTGAGATTGGTGTTTGTAAGTCCAAGTATTTGTCATTGTTGGTTTGAATGTCTAAAGTGTCTGTCTTTCTCTGTTTGTATGTCTGATTCTATTTGTTTGCATGTCTGGGTTGGTGTTTGCAAGTCCAAGAATTTGTCTTTGTTGGTTCGAATGTCCAAAGTGTCATCTAAAGTGACACACAAACAGAAAAAGACAGACACTTTAGGCATTCAAACCAACAAAGACAAATAGTTGGACTTGCAAACACCAACTCATACATGCAAACAACTAGAATCAGACACACAAACAGAAAAAGACAGACACTTTAGACATTCAAACCAACAAAGACAAATTCTTGGACTTGCAAACACCAACCCAGACATGCAAACAAATAGAATCAGACACACAAACAGAGAAAGACAGGCACTTTAGACATTCAAACCAACAAAGACAAATTCTTGGACTTGCAAACACCAACCCAGACATGCAAACAAATAGATTCAGACATGCAAACAGAGAAAGACAGACACTTTAGATCTTTAGGTCAGAGTGATAAATTGATATTTTATCGAAACCATAATAGTGTAGCTAGGAACATCCTAGAGATGAAGAGATTAATGCGGGAAAGGGTTTCCTAGGAATTTCAAATTTGATGCCAAAACAAAAGGAACACGCAGAAATTACTTTTAGGGGATTATTTGGGCGAAACCGTTTGAGACATTTTAGAAGGTTATTTGAGCGAAACAGTTTGAGAAATTTTAGAAGATGATTTGGGGTGATTTGGTCTGATTCTATTTGTTTGCATGTCTGGGTTGGTGTTTGCAAGTCCAAGAATTTGTCTTTGTTGGTTCGTATGTCTAAAGTGTCATCTAAAGTGACACACAAACAGAGAAAGACAGACACTTTAGAGATTTAAACCAAAAAAGACAAATACTTTGGCTTGCGAATACAAACCCAAATAAGCAAACAAATATATTCAGAAATACAAATAGGGAAAGACAAGAGATTGAGAAATACCAACCAATAAAGTCAAATCACTGGACTTGCAAACACCAATCCAGACATGCAAACAAATAGATTCAGATATACAAACAGTGAAAGACAGGCACTTTAGACATTCACACCAACAAAGACGAATTCTTGAACTTGCAAACACCAACCCAGACATGCAAACAAAAAGATTCAGCCATGCAAACAGAGAAAGACAAGCACTTTAGATATACAAACCAACAAAGACAAATTCTTGAACTTGGAAACATCAACCCAGACATGCAAACAAATTGATTCAAAAAAGTATTAAAGAAAATATGGGGCCTCGGGGGCACTTGGGGGGGCGACTTATCTGGGGGCCTGGGGGCCCTTTGGGGGACTCGGGGGGGCCCCGGGGGCCATTTGGGGGCACGGGGGGGATAG
The DNA here is from genome assembly GCF_049724085.1 of Artemia sp. Qi Xiang Cuo. Classification (NCBI taxonomy): domain Eukaryota; kingdom Metazoa; phylum Arthropoda; class Branchiopoda; order Anostraca; family Artemiidae; genus Artemia; species Artemia sp. Qi Xiang Cuo. Next base: position 69,819,054 of record NC_142802.1, on the reverse strand, counting down.
GCCTCTTTGGGGTTGGGGTAGGGGGCCCTTTGGGGTTGGGATAGGGGACATCACAACACTGTTCAAATAGAACTGTTGTATTATAACGACCACAGAGTTTCACCCTAAATCATCTTCTAAAATGTCTCAAACTGTTTCGCTCAAATAATCTTCTAAAATGTCTAAATCGGTTTCACCCAAATAATCCCCTAAAAGTAATTTCTGCGTGTTCCTTTTGTTTTGGCAGCCCTGCGCTGTCACATTTGAAATTCCTAGGAAACCCTTTTCCGCGTTAATCTCTTCATCTGAAAGATGTTCCTAGCTACACTTTTATGGTTTTGGTAGAATATCAATTTATCACTCTGACCTAAAGATCGGAGAGGCCATATTTAAAAATAGAATATTAATTTATCTCTGTCACGTAAGATCAGAGAAGCCATATTTAAAAATATAGTTTCTATCTCTTTAGAGTCCCGTATAATTCCTAGGAAACAAGTGAATGTCATTTCTAATTCCCCTTTCGTAGATCAATAATTCCCCACCGATTATGCAAATGTATTTCTCGGAAATCCACTTCCCCCTCTTGTCCTAGATCAATACATCTCTCCCCCGTTAATGCGCATGTGCAAACTTCACCCCAGTGTCATTACACCTAGACGAACAACCAGAAATCAATTGACCTTGACCCAACTAGACTCGATCAATAATCCTTGAATAAATTCTGTTAGCCTGGCGTTAGACTCAATTATAGATGGCAGCACGGTGTTCGCTTCGTATTCTATGCCCATATATGGACTCCCGTCACGAGTTATTGATAGCTTCCTACTAGCACAAGCTTGTATTGGACTCAAGACCTATGCACAGTTAAATAGCGAGGTAAATAAAAAATACTACGTGTTGTAGATTATCAATCAGAATTCTTCTATGAGATTATTATTTCTTAATATAGTCATTGTAAAAAAAAAACTACACAAAAGTCAAAAATGTTTTGAATGAAAATAATTTTTTATGGCCTAGAAAGTTTTCCATCGCAGTTTTGTGGGTTGAAGCCAAAACCGGAATTCTAGAATATTTTTCTAGCACCCACAGTTTGTATACAACAATGGTTTGTGGATTTTGATGCAACCTTCGGTGGTTGGGACAAGAAAAACAAAAAATAAAAAGATTTATTTTGTAAGAGCTATGGGTATCACCAATATTCTGAGAGCAATTGTTAATTTAACATGCAAAACCGTAAAAGTATACGTTTTTGTGAATATTTAAGATATTTATCTACTTTTTTCTTAGGTCTAGAACACGTAAATTCCAATAAAATGATCTTTAACCACGATTACGCAAAATCGTGAATGATAGAAATTCTAATTCACCGTTCTGATTGTATATTCAAATTCAGCGTATTAAACGTTATTAGGGCTACGTGTTTAAGTTCTTAAAACAAGAAATGATGTTCAGTGCTATTTATGTTTCTTAGCCAGTTTTTCAAGACGTGAATTAAACAAGCTTTCAAAAAGAATGGTTCATGTTTAAGTTTTCATAAATAAGGAAATGATAGTTGACAGTTTTGATATGATGACCCTTGAAGCAGTCTTTATATCATTTGCAAAGAAAAACCTATACAAAAAGAGCAACGAATTTACCCATTACAGGTGTATACTGTAGAGTGACCACAGGCAAGCTTTTTTTCAATCCTACCACCACAGTTCGTTGTTGAAGCTAGGCCACACTTTCCAACTCCCTCATGGCCACACTTAAAAGTGGTCTTGGTTTTGGCATTGCAGCGCTCTTTAGTTGTAGTTTGCCCACAGGATATGTTTATCTCGTGGCCACATGATAGCTTTCTTACTACCTCCTCATTACATTTGTGAGAATAGTGAGCAAATTCGCAAGGAAGGTCACATTGATGGATTTTGCAATCTTTCAGTCTGTTGCAAGTTTTCTGACATTGAGGCTGTCCCTGACGTACAAAGTGCTGTTGATGACAATATCTACCAATTTCTAAAATAGTAAAAAAATAGAGAAATTATTACTTTAATATTCTCACTCGAAAAAAAATCTGGCGTTATAATAGAATCTTCAATTTGTTCGTTAAACAGAGTTAAACATCAAAGATGAATCATATATATATATTTTTTAGGCCAGTGTCATGAATTTAAACAATGGTTCAAACCCCCCCCCCCACTTCTTTTGTTTTCGATTTAAAACTATAACCATAGTTGTAATGCAAGTCTTGAATTTATTGATTTACGAACAGTCCCGAGTCATTGTTGTAACGGAATTTGAAGACTTCTTAGAGTACTATAAGATGTCTCTGAGCACATGGTTTCCTAAAGTGTTTCGAAATATTTTAAATACTTTTTAAGTATTTAAATACATCAGAGGCTCTGACCAAAATAAATTACTTTGAATTACTAAAATTTATAATAACTGTAAGCAAATTCGTAGGGAAGCTTACATTGAAGGATTCTGCAATCTTTCAGTTTGTTACAAATTTCTTGACATCGAGTCTGTCCAAGACGTACGAATTCCTTGAAATGACAATATCTTCCATTTTCTAAAATAGCGAAAACTGTGACCGATTATTACTTTTAAATATTCTCATATGATAAAAAAGCGATGTAATATTAGAATGTTTAATTATGCCTTCAACAGTTAGACATAAAATATGAATCATATTTGTTTTTTGGACAAGTCTTATGGATGCGAATAAACTATAGTCTTGAATTTTTTTTTTCTAAATAAGAAAATTTCTAAATTTTCTAAAGAAAATTTCAAAATTTTCTATTATTTATTTACAAATAATCCGAGTTATTGTTTCAACGTAATTTAAATACTTGTTAGAGTATTAAAAAAAGCCTCTGAACATATTTTTTCCTAAAGTGTTTCAAAATACTTTTTAAAAGCTTCTGTTATTATTTAAGTACGGCAGAGGTTGTGAATAAAATAAATTACTATGAATAACTTTTTTTGGCTCAAGACAACAGATTCCTTGTTTCTGCTTAATTTTGTTCTTAGTTGATGGTATCTATTTTCATGTAACGGTGGGAGTAACATAATTGTGGGCGGGAACATGGCGTTAGGCGGTCACAAATCTCTGCGGTCCTTGATAGGGAAGGTAAGTGGACCAACCCCAAAACATCAAAGTATGAAACATAGTTCTAAGAAAATTTTTCTGATCAAATCTTCGCATAATTAAAAAAAATATATATTAATTGAAAGTAAGCAGCAACATTAGAAACTAAAACAAACAGAAATTGTTCGGTATATGGATGAAGCCTCCCATCCAATTTAAAGACACCTTTGTCTTGAACCGCCTTTTATTGAGAATTAACAAAAAGTCAAGCTTTGAGCTAATTACAGTCAGTTCAAAAAAACTTACCTTTTTTCATTGAATTTCCGACCGTTATTCAAATCATATGACAAAATCCCATACCCCCCCCCCCCTTGTAAAAATTCTCCCGGCGAATGTATATTAAAAATACAACACAAAAACATTTCGATTTGTTACAGAGTGTAATCTTGATGAGCATAGATGTTGATGTTAATAATGAAATTGGTTACTTTGGTTAATGAATGCTCTTTTTAATTCTGTTTTAGAGAGAGTTACTTTTGCTCATGGATAATGTAGTTTGTATTTGGAAGCATGGGTTTGAGTCCTCAAATCATTTTCTTGAACATTTAAATAGCTTTGATAAAAACCTGAAATTAAGAGTTGAGTTTTTAGAAAAATAAAAAGGTACCATTTCTTGACATTTTGTTAATTAAAAGAGATGACCATTTGCTTTTCTCAATTATAGAGAAAAGCGTGATTTGTGCTTTTCTCAATTATATTTTCTCAATTCTCAATTGCTTTTCTCAGGTTTCTTTCAAAAAAGAATTTGATTGCAAACCGTGGTTTGTCACTGCGTTTACAACATTTAAACTGTAGTTTTTTTTGGGTTTAGGGGGGAAGGTACTTAGGTTAGGTGACGTATTTAATATACGTCACTTAAGTTTTTCTAAATTGGATTGTTAAACCATTTTCTCACCATCTGTTGCTCTATTATGTTTGATACTTAAGGAAACAGTTCATTTCCTATGTACCTACACACAGCGACAGATATATAATTTTTCACACGTTCCACCCGGTTTCAGTGAAAAGAGGAGTTGTGATTTCATTAGTTGACAGAGTTTTCTGAATTTGTTCCCAGTAATTTAATTATCTCCTTTATTCCATTTACCACTTATATGAATTGCATGACAAAAGTTTCCCTGACAAAATTGCCTTAATTTTATCCCTGAAAGTTAAATCTAGACAAATTTAAACTTTTTTCACACGTTCCACCCGGTTTCAGTGAAAGGAGGAGTTGTGATTTCATTAGTTGACAGTGTTTTCAGAATTTGTTCCCAGTAATTTATTTATCTCCTTTATTCCATTTACCACTTATATGAATTGCATGGCAAAAGTTTCCCTGACAAAATTGCCTTAATTTTATCCCTGAAAGTTAAATCTAGACAAATTAAAACTTTTTTCACACGTTCCACCCGGTTTCAGTGAAAAGAGGAGTTGTGATTTCATTAGTTGACAGTGTTTTCAGAATTTGTTCCCAGTAATTTATTTATCTCCTTTATTCCATTTACCACTTATATGAATTGCATGACAAAAGTTTCGCTGACAAAATTGCCTTAATTTCATCCCTGAAAGTTAAATCTAGACAAATTTAAACTTTTTTCACACGTTCCACCCGGTTTCAGTGAAAAGAGGAGTTGTGATTTCATTAGTTGACAGTGTTTTCAGAATTTGTTCCCAGTAATTTATTTATCTCCTTTATTCCATTTACCACTTATATGAATTGCATGACAAAAGTTTCCCTGACAAAATTGCCTTAATTTCATCCCTGAAAGTTAAATCTAGACAAATTAAAACTTTTTTCACACGTTCCACCCGGTTTCAGTGAAAAGAGGAGTTGTGATTTCATTAGTTGACAGGGTTTTCAGAATTTGTTCCCAGTAATTTATTTATCTCCTTTATTCCATTTACCACTTATATGAATTGCATGACAAAAGTTTCGCTGACAAAATTGCCTTAATTTCATCCCTGAAAGTTAAATCTAGACAAATTTAAACTTTTTTCACACGTTCCACCCGGTTTCAGTGAAAAGAGGAGTTGTGATTTCATTAGTCGACAGTGTTTTCAGAATTTGTTCCCAGTAATTTATTTATCTCCTTTATTCCATTTACCACTTATATGAATTGCATGACAAAAGTTTCCCTGACAAAATTGCCTTAATTTCATCCCTGAAAGTTAAATCTAGACAAATTTAAACTACTTTAGGTTTGTAAATTTAAATTGTGTTGTGCGCACCAAATTGCACAAAAATTACTGTATTTAAAAGACACTTTATTGTGTAATAGTTATCCGATTAAGTTCATAAACGAAATAATAGAATATAAACATATTAAACATAATAATACATTATAGGCAGTTTTTTCGAAGCTTTTGTTTCGGCTTTGGCAGAACATATTTCTATCACCCTGATCATTAAGTACAATTCGACGATGTCATGGCCATTTCTTACGTTAGAGGGTTTACACAGTGGCCTAGGGAGGAAATTGAAATAAAAACAATCTTATTCTTGCCAATATTTCAATAAATAGAGATACAGGTAATTTAAATATTGATACGATATATACAATTCTTCTTAAAAGTGGACCAATAGCTAATGAAGGTAATAAAGTGTTACAAAATCACCAGGGGACTATATTAAATGCAAGACTTAGGAGAATTGCAGCAGTATTACCAAGCAAGAAGATCGTTTCGCAACATAATAATTAATTTTATGTTCATTTTGTTTTATTTTATCCAGTCGCTTAAGTGTTCAGTGTTAAGATTTTTTTCTTGGTTTCAGATTCTATTTAATTTTTAGGCTATTTCAGTTTTTGTTTTTGTTTCTTGTCTTTGTTGTATCGCCTGTATACAACACTTTAGTTTTGTCTTTTCCTTCTACTGGCCGTAGTCCCGTTTGTTTTCTTCGATGTGAGATTTATCTCTTTCATCTTTAGTTTTAGCTTTAATTTAGATTTCTCGCTTTCTCTTTAGTCTGTAACAATAACTTTAGTTTTGTCTTTTCCTTCTACTGGCCGTAGTCCCGTTTGTTTTCTTCGACGTGAGATTTCTCTCTTTCATCTTTAGTTTTAGCTTTAATTTAGATTTCTCGCTTTCTCTTTAGTCTGTAACAATCACTTTAGTTTTGTCTTTTCCTTCTACTGGCCGTAGTCCCGTTTGTTTTCTTCAACGTGAGATTTCTCTCTTTCTCTTTATTTTGGTCATGATTGGCTAGTTCGGCTTTACATCTTTCATTCGCACAATTCATTGTTCTTCACGTTCATTTTTGACACGTTCTATCTAACTGTATAATTCATTGTTCTTTAATTTAGTTTTTGATTAGTTTGGATCCTCGTTGTCGCATGTCTTGTAACCGTTTATTTCTTTGTTCTTCACCTTCTTGGTTGGCTTGTAAATGTTCTTATGTATATTGATTCTTATTTTCATTTGTCTTCTAGCAGAAGACAATGTGAACTTATTCTGGATGTCATGAGGTCACCATTAGTTCGATACAGCCACCCTGGGTAAGATATGAATTCATCCCTAAGATTACACCTATTTACGTCGTCCTTGTGGTCATAAATGTCCCGCATATTTTTTTCTAAGGAAATATGTGTGAAATACTTCAGAAGATGACCAATTTTTATTGACAGTTCAAGTTTTTCACTGCAGTTGCTTCGGAGTTGAACTGTTAAACACTATCGGAAATCACCTCCAGTAACTAAAATTTTCCCTCCAAATGGCAAGTTTGGGTTTGCAATGGACCGCAACAACTGATCCATATTTTGTATGCCATACTTAGGTAACATCGGTGCGTCGTCAAGTAGGAAAACTTCATTTGAGCTATTTCTAAAGCTTTGTTTAAACCAGGTCTTATGCTGGAAATTGAATCTGAGGAAAGCGGAGCTTTCAATCCAAAGGTCTTGTGTGTTGTTAGTCATAATGCCAGCAAAGTTAATGCTATTCCTGTATAAGCCATACATTTTACTTTACGGTTTTTACCACACAGAATGTGATGCAAGGCTTTATAAACAAATATTTTACCGGTACCACCTGGTCCATCTATGAAAAACCCTTTTTTCCCAACATAATCAACGTGGCTATAGGTATTTATGTACCTATTGCTATTTAAATAGCATTAGCATAATATTTTATCTGTAAGAAAAACTGACGATGAATAAATAACAACTGAATTTCCACATATTTTTTTCTGAGATGCTATATTTAGGTTTTTCAGAAAGAAGAAAGGATTAATATTTTTCCAATCTAACTATTGTTTACTGTTTGCAAATGTTGGGTTAGAATAAGATTAAATTGGGATAAGGTAATATTTTTTAAGCTTTCAATCTTTATGGCAAATTCCTACTGCAATAACCCAATATGGTCTGTGAACGGGATGGAAATACATAGGTCGAAAGAAAGAATTTCTGAAGCGGTTTCTGATTTGACGACTCAAGATGTCAAGACAACCCAGCCCCCCTTCTTCTTTTTTTTACTCTAGTCTTTTATATACTACATTTCTAGAATATTTAGCCATTTAACCCTTAGTAAATTATTTTAGTAAAACTAATAAATAGCTTGTCTTCACCTATACATCAACGTAGCTTATAAGATTTTCCAGTTTTCAACGTTGCTTTACTTACAGAGCTAGCAATTCCAGTTTTTAACGACCGTTGTGTAAACTGACATCAGACCTGATGTTTAATTAAAAAGAGTTGTTTAAATACCCTTCACCTACCAGTACTAGAAGTAAATAGATTCGGAGAGTTCTTAAGCTTATCCAACATTGCAGCTGCAGCAATCCTTTTTGCAGCTTTCTTACTACTTGCACAACCTGAAAGTATATTAGACAGGCAAAAAAAAAGTAAAAAGAAATATATTAAAAAAAAATCTTCTCAAAGTACCAAGAACACTGAAAATGAAATCTGATTGTTTTGGATTAATTGAGAAGAAATTTACACAAACAGTAGGCTATATATGTTTTTAAAATGTGGAAGATTCCAGATTTTACTTTTTAATGAGAAATACGCGATTGCCTAAGATTTGATATTTCAGGCCCCCTTCTAATATAAAATTGAAGGGGTTCTTTTTCTAGGGATGATTATCATTGTCGAAGCATTTTATCTTACGATTATTAAAATTTAGTTTTAAAAGTAAGAGCTGAAGGGGGAGTAGTACCCCTTCTCCATATTTAACAAAGCCTTGGATCAAACAGTTCAGAGTAACAAACTGTAAGTTAAGACCCTTGTCAATAGAGAAAGAAACTTAAAAAAAAAGAAGCAAAGTTTTAATTAATATACGTGCAACATCCACATTTTGTACTTCATTTTGACTCTAAATGCGTACAGTATATTAATTTTAAAGTATATGATTATAAGTGATTATCACATGAACATTAGCATAATTTCATAATAGAAATCAAATACCCCAAAAGCAGAGAGCGATCTTGATGGAAATTTTGAAAGCATGGCACCGCACAGGTTTTTTTTATTTATCTCCTTTATTCTATTTACCACTTATATGAATTGCATGACAAAAGTTTCCCTGACAAAATTGCCTTAATTTCATCCCTGAAAGTTAAATCTAGACAAATTTAAACTACTTTACGTTTGTAAATTTAAATTGTGTTGTGCGCACCAAATTGCACAAAAATGGTGGACTTGTGTTTGTAACAAGTCAATGGATTTTCCTTGTTGTCAAACAGTTCGTGGTAACGAACTGTAAGTAAGGAGCGACCCGGCTCAATAGTAACCTCTAATAGAAACTCTAAAAAACAGAATTTTGATACCAATAGATACATTAAAAGAATTGAATTTTTATGCTGATTTCAAATATATAAATTTCATCAAGTTTAGTCCTGCCCATCAAAAGTTATGCGCCTGAGAAAATTTGCCTAATTTTCGGAAAAAGGGAGAAAACGCCCCCTAAAAGTGATAAAACCTTAATAAAAATCACACTATCAGATTCAGCATATCAGAGAACCCTACTGTAGAGGTTTCAAGGTCCTATCTGCAAAAATGTGGAATTTTGTATTTTTTGCCAGAAGAAAGATCACGGAGGCGTGTTTATTTATTTATTTTTTTCCCCCAGAGGTGATCGTATCGAACCAGGGGGGCCAAGGATACCGCAGGAGGGCTCATTGAAACGGAAATGAAAAGTTCTAGTGCCCTTTTTAAGTGACCAAAAAAATAGAGGGCAACTAGGCCCCCCACGCTAATTTTTTCCACAGTCACCCAATTAAAATTTTTAGATAGCCATTCTGTTCAGCATGGTCGAAAAATATAATAACTATATCTTTGAGGATGACTTAATCCCCCACAGTCCCCGGGGGAAGGTCTGCAAGTTATGAAGTTTGCCCAATGTTTACATATAGTATTGGTTATTGGGAAGCATAAAGGCGTTTTCAGAGGGGATTTTTGCTGGTAGTGGGGAGGGGGAGAGGGGGGTGGGGTCAGGGGTACGTGGGGGATCTTTCCATGAAGTAAGTTTTCTTGGGGAAGGGACATTACTATGAAAGGGGCGCCGGATTTCCCAGCATTATTTTAAAAAACGATCAGAAATAGAATAAAAGAAACAAGTTTTTCAACTGAAAGTAAGGAGCAACATCAAAACTTAAAACGAACAGAAATTATTACGCATATGATTGGGTGCGCCCCTTAGTCAATACCTCACTCTTTACGCTGAAGTTTTTTCAGTACTTTCATAAGAGCTATTTATTCTAATTAACGGCCTTTGTGATTAAGTGGTCATTTTTAAAGAATTGGAACAAAATTCGAACTTTAGCGTAAAGAGTAAGGTATTGGCACGAGGGTGAACCCCCTAATATGCGTATTAAAAATATATGATTATATAGAAGTTCGTTACGGAAGTTGATTTGTAAGTTACGTATATTTATTAGTAATAAAAATGTTCGTAAATAAAATTAAAGAACTTTCGAGAAAGCCATTTAACCAAAAAAAAGTAAAATTAATACGCACATTTCGTTTTAATTATTTATGTACGGTGAGCCAAATATCAAAACCTGTATTATTTCAAAAACATTTAGGAATTAAGTAAAATAAAGCAAGTTTTTTAACTGAAAGTAAGGAGCAGCATTAAAACATAAAACGAACTGAAATTATTCTGTATATGAAAGAGGCTGCTCCCTCCTCAACGCCTCGCTCTTTGTGCTAAAGTTTGACTCTGTCTCACAACTTTATTTTTTAAAACAATAAAAAACACTTGCTTAAAGAGCGAGGCGTTGAGTAGGGGAGATCCCCTTTCATATACGGAAAAATTTTCTGTTCGTTTTAAGTTTTAATGTTGCTCCTTACTTTCAGTTAAAAAAACTTGTTTTTTTTATTATTTAATTCAAGCCAAGAGGCTGTAAGCTTCCTTATAAGGGTTCCAGACAAGATGGTTCTAATGGTGTACTTTGTAGTTCAATGTAATTGTAGTTTGAATTAAATAAAAAAAAGTTTTTTAACAAAATCTAAGGAGCGAAATTAAAACTTAAATAAAACCGATATTGTTCGACATATGAAGGGGGTTGACCGCTTCTCAGCCCTCATTCTTTATACTAAAGTTCTTTAGAGTTTTTGAAAGCAGCTTCTCATTATTCCCATTAAACGAACATATGGTTCCAGAAGTCGTTCTTAAGGAATTGGGACACTTTAGCGCAAAGAGCGTGGTGTTGAGGAAGAGGCAACCCCCTACATATACGGAATAATTTATGTTCGTTTTAAGGTATAATTTCGCTCTTTACTTTCTGTTAAATTTTTTTATTATTCAATTTCTGAACGTTTTAAATTAATGCAGGTATTTGAAATTAGCTAACCGTATATAAATAATTAAAACGAAATGTGCATATTAATTTTACTTTTTTTTTGGCTTAATGGCTTTCTCGAAATTTGTATCGTATGAATTTGACAAAAAAGGGCGGGAGAGGGTGCCTAGTTGCCCTCCAATTTTTTGGGTTCCTTAAAGAGGACACTAGAACGTTTAATTTTATTTACGAATGTTTTTATTAGTAATAAACGTACGTAACTTACGAATTTTCTCCCAATTCCTTAAGAACGACTTCTGAAACATTATGTTCGTTTAATTCGAACAATGAGAAGCTTTTATCATTATAATGCTGAATCAGCATTATAAGCCCATTTTTTTTATATATTTATTGACATCAAAATTCTGTTTTTTTAAAGTTTCGATTATTATTGAGCCGTATCGGTTGTTTTTTATTGTGTTTTTTATTACGTATAAATTATTACGTATATAACGGGGTTACCATCCCCTCCCTAGTCAATACTTCGCTCTTTACGCTAAAGTTCGAATTTTGTTCGAATCACAAACCCTTAAATCACAAAGGCCGTTTAATTAGAATAGACAGATCTTTTAAAAGTACAAAAAAAAATTTAGCGTAAAGAGCAAGGTATAGACGAGGGGGCGACCCCCCTCATATACGGAATAATTTCTGTTCGTCTTAAGTTTTAATGTTGCTCCTTACTTTAAGTTGAAAAAAACTTTTTTTTATTTAATTTCTGATCGTTTTTTAAATAATGCTGGGAAATCCGGTGCCCCCTTCATAGAAATGTTCTTTCCCCTTATACAACATCCTCTATGGAAAGATTCTCCCATGTAACCCCCTCCTCCGATCCCCCCCCCCCCACACCAGAAAAAATCTATCCTGAAAACGTCTGTATACTTCCCAATAACCAATGCTATATGTAAACAATGGGCAAAGTTCATAATTTGCAGCCGTTCCCCCAGGAACTCTGGGGGATTAAGTCATCCTCAAAGACATATTTATTAAACTTTCGACTATGCTGAACAAAATGGCTATCTCAAAGTTTTTATTGGGTGACTTCGGGAAAAAATGAGCGTGGGAGGGGGCCAAGCTGCCCTCCAATTTTTTTTTCACTTTTAAAGGGCACTAGAACTTTTAATTTTAGTTTGAATGAGCCCTCTCACGATATTCTAGGACTATTGGACCGATACTATCACCCCTGGGAAAAAAAGAAACAAATGTAAACACGCATCCGTGATCTTTCTTCTGGCAAAAAAAAAAAAAAATACAAAATTCCACATTTTTGCAGATAGGAGCTTGAAACATCTACAGTAGGGTTTTCTGTTAAGCTGAATCCATTGGTTTTATTTTTATTAAGACTCTCTCACTTTTAGGGGGTGTTTCCCCCTTGTTCGAAAATAAGGCAACTTTTTGCAGGCTCGTAACTTTTGATCGATAAGACTAAACTTGATGAAACTTATATATTTGAAATTAGCTTAAAAATTAAATTCTTTTGATGCATCTGCTGGTATCAAAATTCTGTTTTTTAGAGTTTCGGTTACTATTGAGCCGAGTCAATCCTTACTTACAATTCGCTACCACAAACTTTTTGATTATGGGTTGTTTCTCTTTTCTTAGTATTGGACGTGATCATCTCTTACTAGGTTGCTAGCTACTGCTGAAACCCGATTTGCTATAAATTCTGAAAAAGCACATTTAAAACCGTATTTAGATTAAAATAATTTAAATAAGGAATATATGAGTAGTAATTTCGACAAGGCGGTTCTATTGGTGTGCTTTGCGCTTTGATCTGACACCATTTTTAGGAGTTTTTAGCTATTATTTTTGTTACTTTGGGACGTGTTTGTCCCTTACTAGAATTTTTTCCTTGCTTTTTCCCATAAAATGCGGTGCATGCAACATTTCTTTAGCGATGCAATAGCTTGGAGATTGGTTCTGTAGGTCTTGTGAAGGAATCGTGGACCTTAACCTTGATAATTTGTATTTTTATTAGACAGCTTTTTTAGGTTGTTTAAGGCTATTTTTTGGATACTATGGTCCCCTTTGACTTTTCCTAGGTTTCAGATATCGCTGCAACCAAGAAAGTATCGATCTAAATAGTTATTTAGTTATTACATGCTGTGGTTTGTTCTTTACTAGGTTTCAGTGTCTCTACAACCATGATGCCAGTGAGACTAAAATATTCCTAATTCATAATGAACTATACTGGTCCTTAATATAAAATTACTATGGGCAGGAGTTCCTTCTTTACTATAAGTTCTTCTCTGGAATAGCAAGAAACGAACCTAAGAAAATGAGGCAGCTGAGTCCAATATATGCAATGGTTTTACCTTTTAATGATCGTTTTTTAATCTAATTCTTTACAATAAAATTACAAACAGGAGAAAGCCTATGTCTTTTTTTTTTGGATTAGTAAGAGACAAACCTCAGAATGAGGCAACTATACCAATGAAACTTACACAATTCACATTTATAATTAATCGATCCTTTATGTAACAAAATTCTATTTTAGAAATAATATGTTTTAATTACACAAGGTTCTTAGCCCCATTAATTTCCTTTAAAATGAGACATTGAACAACTCTCTACGATGTTCCAGTGTCAAGCCATCTGTGGAAAAGAAAAAAAGAAGAAAAAAAGATGCCGTTTAGGCAGAATCTTGTAGTAGCTGCCACTTTTCTTGATTTTCAAACTAATATATTTCCCTTGCTGTTCAAGCCAAGGGACAGAAAGTTTTCTATACAGGGGTTTCGGACAAGGTGGCTCTGATGGTGTACTTTTGCTTTGATTTGACTCTATTTCTAGGAGTTATGGGTTATTATATTTCTTAACATTGGACGTGATCGTCTCTTACTAGGTTGCTAGCTACCGCTGCAACCCGAATAATTACGTGTTTCTTATATTATTATCTTGTCAAAAGATAAGCGTTTCTAAATATTGCATTTTTTATTACGTCATATATGGTTATAACCTATACGATTATGACGTCATTCAACAAGCTTGTACACGAAAATGCAGTTCTTTGTCAAAATTGATTCTATTTTAGAAACTATTGTATTCTTAATTACAAAAAACACTTGATGTAGCAATTTTATTTAAAATGAGCCATTATACAGCTCTCTATGATTTTTCTGTGCCCTGCTAACTGCGGAGAAGGAAAAAAATATACCTTCGATGCAGTATATCCTGGCTGCAGCCACTTTTTTTGATTTTCAAGCCAATATATATTCCCTTGTTTTTCAAGCCATGGGGCGGTAAGTTTCCTATATAGGGGTTTCGGACAAGACGATTCAAATAGTGTACTTCTCGTTCTGATCTGACTCTTATCTTTAGGAGTTATGGGTTATTATATTTCTTAGTATTGGACGTGTTCGTCTTTTACTAGGTTGCTAGCTGCTGCTGCAACCCGGATAGCAGGGGCACCAAAAACAGGTTGTCCAACAGTTCCCCTGTAATGTTCTCTGAATGTGTAAAATTGTGAAAAATTGTGAAATTCCCCAAGAATTTCCTCCTTACTGAAAATTCTCCCCTAGGAGAACCTCCCCCCCCATAGAAAAAATATTTGAAATCTTCGTATTATTCCCAGTAACAAAAACTATCTATAAACAATGGACAAATTTCAAAACTTGAAGCCTTTTCCATAGGGGACCGTGGGGGGTCATATTTCAATTATGATGAACCAAATGACCATCTAAAAATTAAATTCGGATTTCTTATGAGAAAAAAGACACGGGAAGGAGTCCAATTGTTCTCCATTATGACTGGTCACTTAAAAGGGCACTTACATTTTAATTTTTTTTTTTTTTGGGGGGGGGGGCGGGACGACCTCACTCCCAACCTTCTAGGACATTTGGTTAGCCAAAATCATCCCTGGAAAAAAAAACACATCTATGATCTTTCTTTGGCAAAAAATAATCTAAAGATTAAATTCGGATTTCTTATGAGAAAAAAGACACGGGAAGGAGTCCAATTGTTCTCCATTATGACTGGTCACTTAAAAGGGCACTTACATTTTAATTTTTTTTTTTGGGGGGGGGCCGGGACGACCTCACTCCCAACCTTCTAGGACCTTTGGTTAGCCAAAATCATCCCTTAAAAAAAAACACATCTATGATCTTTCTTTGGCAAAAAATAAACCATTCCAAATATTTGTAGATGAAAGCTTACAACCACTTATAATTTTTGTTTGAAAGAGCCCTCTCTTAATCTTCTAGGACCTTTGGTTCGATACGCTAAATCCTGGAAAAACTTTAGAATCACTCTCCTGCAAAATTAAAGAAACATTATTAATGCTCTGTTTTCTGGGGCACGACAAGGTAATATTCGTACTTCTTTTTAAAAAGAAGATGATCAAAATACCTGAAGTAGAAAGATCTTCACCAATTTTGCATGTCACTGTCCACTCTATTTCAGGATTGTTTTTGACACACACATATTCCGGTTTAGGGAAACCATTGCTCTTCATATGGTTATCAAGCCAGTTTATCGCTTGTCTTGTTCCTATACAAAAAAAAAGAAAAAACAAATGATACTTAATGGCAGAGAAAATTTTTTGGGAACTTCCAAGATGGATGTTAAGAAATCATTATCATTGTGCATTAAGTTTATTCCTGAGTCATAGTTGGACTCTAAATATAAGCAATCTAAAAGACAACCACTATGGTCTGTACCTTGCTACAAAAATATGCAATCCAGCATCCCGAAATCATTTCAACGAGGTTGCCTTGTGATAGACAGAGCCAAGTTGCTCGAGCCAGACTGAACTAAAAAACATGACAAATCATTAGTAGAATGCTTCGTCTGGATTTGCTCGGTGCCATAGCAATTCCCATGTTATTTGCTTGGTATATGTTCCTTCCATTGTTATTCTATGGGACCTCTACACGTTATTAAACACGTTATGAAACTAAGTGATATTTGCTTAAGCTCCGTTGGTACCATTCCAAACGAGTGGGGATTCCCCTCCTGTTCCTAAACATTGCAAAAAAGATAGCAGGGTGAACGGGAACTCCCCAAAAAAATTTGTTTCAACTCCAAGTTTTTCAACCGGACTGGTTTTTTCGAGCTGACACCTGTTTTTTAGGCAGCCAATCAGAGAACTGCTTAACAATTCGTCATTGAAACTCCGTATAAAATGTTCATGCACTACAATTTAATTTCCATTATGTTTTAACATATCGTACATAGTACACTGATTATTATTATTAACTTTGGAACAATGGATGTTTCTTTTTTCAATATGAGTACAGTTTCATTCTTTATTTAAAAAAAAATCGTTTTACCAGTAAATTCAAATTTCAGGGGGACTTAACCCCCCTCCCCCCACCCCAGACAAAAAAAAACCATACAGTAGTATACTTGTTAGAAAATGCAAAGTATGCTTTTTTCCTCTATGTAAACAAAAACCATCCCCACCCTGCTCTGTAGAAAAATTAACTCAGTTAAAAAATGTATATTTTTACAGTTATAGAAAATCTTTCTACGATATAAATATAAGCTTCTGTGTTAAAAGAAAAGGTCACTTTTGAAGAACAGGCTTCGCACGCTCATTTTATCACAGAGATTAAAACTATCTGTGTTTATAATTATTGAAAAGGATCCTTTTTTGGAACCCAACTTCAAAACGCGTCGTATTTGAAAACAAAAGCTTGGTGATTAGGACGGGGGCTTTTTATAATTCTAGTCAAGAATTCAGAATTGATAGGGGGCAAGATGGAACGATGCCACATTCTATGTGATTTTTTCTTTACTTGGTGGCCATTCAAAAAGCGATGATTTCTGTTAAATAAATAATTCTTATACATTTTAAAATAGCTTTACGGAGTTTGAGAGAGACTCTCTTCTGTAAAAAAAAGGGAATTGTTTTTTCCATGCTAAATTTTGCCTTCTTTTTAAGGAAGAGGATTCCTACAATTACTCTTCCCTGGAAAAGAGAGCTAAGACTAACGGCGTTGCTCCAATATAACAAGTGGAGATAGGCGGTCCATTGGGGGCCACTCATATCTATTCCAGACCGGCGTTGCCTGCCCAAAACCCACCAGTGCCAACTCCTATGCAGCCAGGTAGAAAGCTGAAAAGAGAATGGATGGTTGCTCACATGATTGGGAATCGCCCTGGCTCATCTGTAAGAGCCAGTGACATTGCCATCGAATCTACGCAGGACACGTAAGGCATTCAACACCAATCTGAATTTGGTTATGCGAGTCTTTTCACCTGTAGCTTCTACCTATATCTATCCAACTTTTTTTGTTTTTTTTAAGTTTTTTCTTTTCGCCATTTTTCAACACCGTAAAAGTGTATGCCAGAGATATTACAATGTTAATCCCCAGCCCCCAGCCATTGTTTTAAATATCTCTGCTCCCCTCAGAGATAGCTGAATATATTGCATTTTTTTATTAGCAAAGAAAGCACTCTTTCGCATCTTTCTGAACTTTCTGTGGGAGGGGGGGGGTGGAGGCAAGTATTTAGTTTAAATAATTCTAGGAGGAATTGAGTTTTGAGGATGGGGTGAAAAAAAAATGAATATGTTTTTTTTAACTTTATAAAATAATCGCTATTTAACATGGAAAATAAAACCGTTTTTTCTATAGGTTAATGAATTAGCCTTTTTGCCATTTTCAACATTTTAAAAGTGTACGTCAGAGATGTTAAAATGTTAATCCCCCTGCCCCCCGACCATTGTTTTAAATTTCTCTGCTCCCCTCAG
The DNA here is from genome assembly GCF_049724085.1 of Artemia sp. Qi Xiang Cuo. Taxonomy (NCBI): domain Eukaryota; kingdom Metazoa; phylum Arthropoda; class Branchiopoda; order Anostraca; family Artemiidae; genus Artemia; species Artemia sp. Qi Xiang Cuo. Next base: position 69,801,501 of record NC_142802.1, on the reverse strand, counting down.
AGATAGCTGAATATAATGCATTTTTTTATTAGCAAAGAAAATACTCTTTCGCGTCTTTCTGAACTTTCTGGGGGAGGGGGGGGCGGAGACAAGTACTTAGTTGAAATAATTCTAAGAGGAATTGAGTTTTGAGGATGGGGTGAAAAAATGAACATGTTTTTTTTTTAACTTTATAAAATAATCGCTATTTCACATAGAAAATAGAACCTTTTTTTCTATAGGTTAATGATTTAGCCTTTTCGCCATTTTTTTCAACACTGTAAAGTGTGTGTGCGTGTGTGTGTGTGTGTGTGTGTGTGTGTGTGTAGTGTGTGCGCATGTGTGAGTGTGTGCGCATGTGTGTGTGTGTGTGTGTGCATGTGTGTGTGTGTGTGTGAGTGTGTGCACAAGTGTGTACGCATGTGTGAGTGTGTGCGCAAGTGTGTGTGTGTGTGTGAGCGGTGCATGTGCCACGTCTATTTTATAATTCATTGAGATAGTGCAAATTCAATATCGATATAATGATTGAATGGCATATATTTCCATATCATTATTTCCTATGTTTGATCCAAGGGCTGTAAATTTTTCAATATACATATCAACAGAATTGTATTTGAGTGCTGGTTCTGAATATTTTTAAATTATTTCGTTTAGCTTAATCCATCGAATGATATGAGAAAATTAATAATCTTTTAAGTAGAAATTCTGACGTCCTATAATTTGTTTCCGCGGCGCATTTCTATCTGACTTCAGCGCGTTTCTATCTGACTACTTATAGGCTAATACAATATAGGCTAAGGGGTTAGAAACATAATTTCAAACTGTAAGAATATTTCAGCACGTGTGCGCATGTATGTGTCTGTGGGTGTGTTTGTGTGTGTGTGTGTGTGTGTGTGTCTGCGTTTTCGTGTGTGTGTGTTCGTGAGTGTGTGTGTGTGAGTGTGTGTGTATTTGTGTGTGTGTGTGCATGTGTATGTGTGTGTGCATGTGTGTGTGAACGTGTGTGTGTGTGTGAACGTGTGTGTGTGTGTGAGTGTGCGTGTGTGTGTGTGTGCATGTGTGTGTGTGTGTGTGTGTGAGCGGTGCATGCGCCGCTTATTTTTCTGTCTACCTGTTAATTCATGGAGATAGTATAATGAATATTGCAAATTCAATAACAGCGTAATGATTTTCACTATTTTATTGTGTGTTTGCTTGATAAATTCAAATCCAATTAAGAAAAAAAAATTTATAAAAAAAAGTGTGCCATAATTGTGATAAAACTTGTCAAAGAAACAAAACTTCATCCATTCATTTTCTAGTTTCAGGAGGAAGCTATGAAAACCTTTGCATTACCTGGCCCTAGGTATCAAGGATAAGTTTCCCCTCTTACCAGATGATGTTAGTGAAGGTCTGGCATTTAATATCCCCTTGCATTTTAAATTTAGAGGTGTAGAAATTGACAGCCTTATGGAAATTGTTAAACCTAATGTCCCCGGGGATATTTTTGACTATAGTTCTATAATTAATGAATTGGGTCCTGCGCCGGATGATATTAGTGAACTTATGGCATTTTAGATCCCCCTGGATTTTCAATTTAGAGCTGTAGAAATGGACAGTCTTATGCAAATTGTTGAAACTAATGTTCTCGGGGATATTTTTAACTAAGGTTTTGTAATTATTGAATTGGATCCAGTACGCATGGTTGTAGGACATGAAAATAGTGTCATATCCTCTGAACTATGTGAATTTTATTTGTTAGAGTCTGCTCTAGGTCGCTTACAAACACATAGGTTAGATTTTAATCCCCCCGAAGAAAACGTGATTGACAGGAGCATAATTTTAACAGACCCAGTAAATGTTCTCCATAGATACATCGACCGAATTCGAGTCCTTATAAAGATTCAGATTCAGAAACAGGGTGGTCAAGGAGGGATTAAAGCATCAGTTAATCAAAAAGTTTATTTACAAAAGGGAATTTCTGGGGAAATTTTTTATTTTCTTTTTTCAACTGGCAACCAAACTTTTTACCCTGGTCTATATAAATTTGAGAGTAACTTTTTCAACTGGGTAAATAAATTAATTTCTACTTTGGACACGTTTAACGAGAGGGGAAGCAGGTCCACCATTTTATACATTGAACACATGGATCTGAATCTCAGTAGATTTAAAAAAACTTCATTATTAGGGGAGGGCGGGGTAGTCGACGAGTAAAATGCCACCCAGATTTGTCGGCTACAGGAGGAGTTCAAGGTTTCGAATTTGACACGGGGCTGCAATGCTTTAAATATGCATTTTTAGCAGCAGCCCATAAAACATAAAAAAAAGATTCATCAATGAAAAATCTCGACATACTTGCTCGTAACGGTAGAGTAAATTTTCCTACACTACATTTTTACAATTTAGAGGGGAGGTACCCGGTGTCGTTTAACGAGATAGCCGTATTTGAAAAAGTAAATTAAAACCTTGGGTTGGGGGTGGCTTTTCTCATGTATGACACAGACTTTGTAGATGGGGGAAAGAAACCAAATAGAAAAAGTGTTTTGTGTTCAGTTACGACATCCATGGTGGAAAATTATAATAATTGGTTTTTGGTTATATACGAGCCTCCCAAAGATACAAATTTCCACGGTAATTTTTTCTCCATTAAGGCAAAAAGTCGACTCTTATCCCAAGGTAAAAAATAAGGGGAACGTCTCTATTGTTCCATGTGTCTTTCCCCATTTAAAATTGAAAGAAAATTCTCGGATCACATGAGGCATTGCAAAATTCATGGTAATCAAAGAATTGAAATGCCGGCAGAAGGCAAAGATACTTTACAATTTAAAATTTTCCAATATTCCCTTCTGCAAGCTCATTAAATATCTTTGGACTGTGAATCAAGACTGGTGGAAGTATCAGACCAATCAACACGAAAGATAGTCAAGGAACACAAACTAGTAGCTTGTTCCTATGCGCACGCCCGTCATAATTTCAATAATAAAATGTAGTTGGTAGAGTTTTTTTTACTATGGATGAGGTGGGTAGTATATAAAATTTATTGGTGTCTTTAAAAAAACAACAAACGCCGCAATTTCACGATTGCGTCACACCAATTACCCAATGTCATTATCAGATAAGGAGCAACTGGCACTAGAAAAGGTGACAATTTTTTGGGTTTTTAGGGGTGTTCTTGCCCCAAAGACGCTGTTCAGGATCATAATCACCTTATTGATCCCAATTCAAATGTAATAAGTAAATTTCGGGGGTGGGCTGACAATTCACGTATTTTAAAATTTTAACATCAACTCTTTATTCCGTTTTTAATTCATAACTCTCACTATAATATAAATTAAGTACAATCAGCAGTGTCCCATTTTCAAAGAAATAGAATAGTGGATGATACTTTGGTCATAGATAGCTTTCCCTACGCAATTAGTCCTAAATCATCGGAAAATTGCTTTTTTCGGAATTCATGTGGAATTTCACTCAAGACGACATTAAGTATACGAACGAAATATATGTTTTAGACTTTAATAGTATTTTCCCCCAAATCATTAAGTAAATTTATACAAGTGCGGAAAAACTATGAAAGCTGCAACACTTTGCTCCTTCTCAAGTAACAATTCACAAGTTATATAGATGATTTGTTGACAGTCACGGACATCCATCCTTATCACTATCTTTGTTCCATATTGAGATTTGCCAAGAAACTTATTTTTTTCATTTAATGGTTTTACGATACTCTACACGATCGTAGTTGCATCCCCGAGGATTACAATTTTGCTTAGAAAGTTTGGGCCGAGGGAGGGTGTAATAATGGCTTTGACTACTGCAAGCTGTATTTGTCGAGTGATGTGTTAACTTTGTTAGACATTATGTGTAAAAATACGGACAAAATCTATGGGGAATTTAATCTTGATTTGGGCTATTATATTTCATCTCCTCATCTAGTGATGGATCTCATCCTAAAAATTAGCGGGAAAAAAATCGGGCTAATCACAGAAATTGATCAGCACCTGTTCATCGAAAGGTCAATGAGGGGTGGATACGTTTTTCTCGCAGATCGTATCTTGGAAAATGATCCAACTGGAAAGAAGATGGGGACAAAATCGGATGCAGTTTTCCTTGATATGAATTCTCTCTACCCCTCAGTCATATCCCATTGTGCGCTACCTTACGATGACTATAAATGGCTCAATTACCCTTAAGCTCCCCATTGTCCCCAATATTGAGTGTTGAGAATAATGGACCGGTTGGATGGTTTTTTGAAATTGAGGGGGAGATACCAGTTGAGCTTCATGATTCAGTAAGGGATTTTGTTTTCCCGTTCATCAATAGAACTGTGACTAGAGACTCTTTGAGCCCCCGCAATAGGCTTTTAGTCGAGGTGGACGGATTGCATTGGTAACCTTCAAAGCAAAAACTTATTGCTGACCTTCTGCCGAAAAAAAATATTGTTAAACATCATGTGGCCTTAAAATGGATGTGCAACAGCGGTTTCAACATCACAAAAGTTCACAGAACGCTCCAGTTTAGTCAAAAACCATATCTCAAAATGTTTGTTGAGACTTCTGTCAACAAACGTTAGGCAACCCAGACGACAGCCGAAAAAGAAATTTATACACTCATTTTGAAATCAGCTTTTGGAAAAATGTGTGAGAGTGTTCGTAATAGAAATCGTTGTGACGTTGTAACCGATCCAAAACAATATGCTTGAATTATTGCCGATCCAAATTACACTTTCTTCACGATCATTGGCCCGGAAATGGTACTATTGAATAGAAAAAAAGAAACATTGTCTTAAATAAAAATATTGCTGAAGGCATTACTATCTTGGGGATCTCTAAGCAGCTGATGTTTGAGTTCCACTACAAAGTGGCTAGGGTACTATGGCTGGAGGAGAGGCAAGAAGAGGTCTGTTATGGGGACACAGATTCTCTATTGTTAAAAGCAAAAACACCAAACATAATGGATGATTGGGCGCAAGATGAAATTATCAGCTCATAGATGCAATGCACTACTTGGAGCGGGCTGTATCCAGAGCTAGTGAAACTTCGGGTTCATAATCAGGTATTATTTTTTAAATCAAAACCGGGAAGTAACATGATTTCCAGTGGTGTGTTTGTAAGTCCGAAGGTGTATTTTATACAGACACACGACGAGGAAATCAAGAAACATTGCAAAGGAGTGCCCACGTGCTATGTGGATAATAATTTCAACATGGACATCTATAGGAATTAGATTGTTCAAAATACACTTCCACGAGCCAAATTGCTGGCAATTCGTTCTCTCAACTACAAGAGCTTTACTGTAAATGTAGAAAAAATTGCCATGAGTACCATCTCCGACAAGGTCTATGTTTGTCAAGACGGTGTGACTACCCTCCCCTTGGTCACTATTTAACTTCAGACCGGGCCGAATGTGTTATCCATAGGGAAAGTCTCGGTTTGAATAAAGTCCAATAAATTTTCCTAAAACCTTTGGTGTGGGCCTCGCGGCCTTTGGGAGGGGGGGGCCTCGCGGCCCAGGGGGGGGGGGGCGGCCGCCAGCGGGGGGCACACCGCCAGCCACTACCAAAGTTATCTTTTTTTTGGACTTAGAGCAGATTTTTTTTTGTACATGTTGCATTGAAAAGCAAAAAGTGATATTATTTCAAGTGCTTAGTGCATTTTTTATAAATAAATTTTAAAAGTGTATTTTTCTTTGTTTTTTTTTTCTGTGAAGGGCTGCTGTTTTTTTAATAAAAGAAATATGATTCTTTATTGATTTTTTGTTCTTGAATGGAGTAGGGAAATTATTTAGTCATTAGACAACTATGGTCTACAGTTAGTTTTTCAGGTGAACTATTGAAGAGAACATGTATCAATTTAAAACACCATTCAGATCGTTTCTGTGTGGGCCGTCAATGTCGAGCAAAACAACACTCTCAACTAAAATAATCAAAAATTGCTAAAAAATGTTTGTGGAAAAGCCGAAAAAAATCTACTATTGTTACAGTATTTGGAAGGAGTCTTACGATAAAATAAAAGCAATTGCTGCCACGGAATTGGTGCAGATATAATTCATGCAGGGACTTGATGTTTTCAACATTATTGAACCAAACTCTTGGCTGATCATTGATGATCTGGCTGAATCTATTGAACAATGGTCCCGGGAAATGCTGCAATTATTCACTGTTCGCTCTCATCATGAACAGATTTCCGTTACTCTGGTTCTACAAAATCTCTTTCATAAGAGCAAATGTATGCGCACAATTGCTTTCAACTGCACCTACTAAATCATCTCCAGAGTTCTTCGAGATTTCCTCTTTCTAATAGCTCTCAATAAAAAAATATTCAAAAGCCCCCAAAGGTCTGCTCTCAGCATACAATCAAGCAACTAATAAACCCTACGGGTATATCCTACTGGATCTTAATCAAAATACACCGGAGGATCTACGTGTAGTCATAGATATTTTCGAGAATGAAATTACAGTATATCTCCCCGTGAACACTAAAAAGACCTATTAGTCAGTATCATGACACTGAAGAAACTACATGAAAATAGACATCTGTTTTCAGTTCTAAGCACTTCAAAACCCTCGCTTAGGAAAGCCATACTCAAACATGGTATTGACTATGATTTCATTAATCTAATATCTGAGCTTTGTTTAAATTTTACCGAGGGTAATGTTCAACTGCCAGAAGTAGTTAAGCAACGGGCAAAGCAACATCGTTCCATTGTACGTACATTGGCCTCTAAAAACAAAGGAAAGAATTTAAAAAAGAAACGACTTCTTCTGGCGGGCGGCAGCTTCTTTTACTGCGGGCGGCAGCATAATTGCAGGACTTGTAAAGAGTTTTCTCTAGATGGCAAAACCCTATAAATTGACGCCAATAGAACTCGCTCTCTCACACGTGGAACACTCTGAGAAAAATCTGAGTAAATTCCTCGACAATGAGAGTACTGAGGATGATAAAAAATTACTTTTACTTCAAGACGTAATTTATTGAGTTGAGAAATCAAAAGCACATTGTTTGAAGGCAACTGCTGCTGCTGCCACTGAGCAGGAAAAATAATCATATCCTCAATAGTCTGCAGTTACACGAAGAAGGAATATTTAGATAAAATTTTATTGAAAATTGTATATATAATGCCCCACTCATTTCATGAAAAATTTACACGACTCCTAGCCTATCTCATAGAAAGGGGTCAAGATTATATTAAAGTTGAGAGCAATGGGAAAGGGATTATAATTCAGGGCAAGAGCTATAATCTACTTGATTTAATCTACGATATGGTTACAAATCGTAAAGGACTATTATCATTTGACGCTCATCTATACAACTTTCTAAATACATTAAACTTCCCCAAAAGTCTTATTAGCAATAGAAAAATTCTAAAAAAACTTAATGAACATGCATCATTGTCAACACCTTTGAAATATGAAGAAGAAGAAGGACATATTAACTCTATTTTGGAAGATACTTGCACACCATTGATAGCTAGGCAAAACTGAAGACATATCAAGTCCCCACCACCACCAACCACAACTATTATATAAAAGGGTAGCGGACGTTACACAACGTGTCTACGTTCAAAATAGTTGAAGCTCTGAAAGGTGCTTATGAAAATATTGGTGAGGTGGATAGTTTAAGTTCACCAACCACTCTTTCCAAGACTACTGATGTTCACACTAAAAGTGTACAAGACTATCTAAAAAATGAATCAAGTTAGACTCTGCATAGAAATTATAAACTTCGTGCCAATCATTATCGAAAAACTAAAGCGTTTTTCCGATTGTATATAATGCAAGCAGATCTCCTGACTCTAGATGAGGTTCAACAATGTCAAAATGCACAACGTAAGTAAATTCCTTTTGTAATCAGTGTTTTTTTTAGTCGTTATGTATATGCCATTCCTTTGCAATGAAAGAGAGGCATTGAAGTTTCTCTTGCCATCGAAAGTATTCTCGAACAAGATTCATATAAAAAAAATTAAAACGGATCACGGAAGTGAATTTTTTAATCCCCATGTTGTAAAAATACTAGTGACATATAGTACACTACTTCATGACACTCATCGTCCAATACCGGCTGCATTGGCCAAATGATTGACAAGAACTCTTCGACTTTCAATTTCAAGATATTGTACATTGAAAAATACACCGGCTTTTATTCATGATTTAGATAAAATCATGTTGATTTATAATCAACGACCTCATCGATCATTGTCCAATTTAACCCCAACGGAAGTTCATCATTCTGATCATGATACAATTGACACCTTTCTTAAACAATATTCCGATGAAACGATTGTCAAGAAGAAAAATAAATTCAATGTTGGTGATACTGTTCGAATTAATAGGACAAATAATGTTTTTGAAAATGGGAATTACTTGTAGTCCACCGAAATTTTTAAAGTGGCAAAAATCCTAGTCAATAAATCCATAGCTTATTGTTTGCGTGGTTCAAAAGATGAAGATATTTTTCGCAGCTTTTATCACTATGAACTACAAAAAGTAAAAAAGTAAAATCTATCGAATTGAAAATGTATTAAAGACTCGTACTCACTAGGCTTGGAAACAGTTACTTGTTTGGTAGCTAGGATACAACTCTGATTTTGATTCTTGGATCGGTGTTGAAGATATTGACAATGCCCAATGATTTCTATGTAACTTTTATGTCCAATGTTTCCGATCTTCTCTACAATGATTTGAATACGACAAGTAATTTTTGGACAAAACTCTCCCCCGCCATCAAATTTGACGGTGCGTATGAAGTGGCTCTTGTCGACTGTATTCTCAAAAATACCTATGACTTTCTTTGCTTTTATTAGCAAAGAAAACACTCTTTTGCGTCTTTCTGAACTTTCTGTGGGAATGGGGGGGGGGGGGAGGCAAGTATTTAGTTTCAATAATTCTAGGAGGAATTGAGTTTTGAGGATGGGGTGAAAAAAATGAACATGTTTTTTTTTAACTTTATAAATAATCGCTATTTCACATAGAAAACAAAACCTTTTTTCTATAGGTTAATGAATTAGCCTTTTCGCCATTTTTTTTCAACACTATAAAGTGTGTGTGTGTGTGTGTGTGTGTGTGTGTGTAAGTGTGAGTATGTGCGCATGTGTGAGTGTGTGCGCATGTGTGTGTGTGTGTTTGTGTGTGTGTATGTGTGTGTGTGTGTGTGTGTGTGTGTGTGTGTGTGTGTGTGTGTGTGTGCATGTGTGTGTGTGTGTGTGTTCGCATGTGTGTGTTTGAGCGTGTACGTGTGTGTGCGTGCGCGTGTGTGTGTGAACGTGTGCGTGTGTGTGCGCGCGTGTGTGAGTGTGTGTGTGTGTATGTGAATGTGTGTGTGTGTGAGTGGCGCCTGTGCCGCCTATTTTTCTGTCTACCTGTTAATTAATGGAGGTAGTATAATGATTATTGCAAATTAAATAACAGCGTAATTATTTTCACTAATTTATTGTGTGTTTGCTTGATAAATTCAAATCCAATTAAGAAAAAAAAATTTAAAAAAAAAAGTGTGCCATAATTGTGATAAAACTTTCGTCAAAGAAAAAAACTTAATCCATTCATTTTCTAGTTTCAGGGGGAAGCTGTGAAAACTTCTGCCTTCCCTGGCCCTGGACTTCAGAATATCATGGGTAATTGTCCCCTCTCCCCGGATGATATTACTGAAGGTATGCCATTTAATATCCCCCTGGATTTTCAATTTATAACGGTAGAAATGGACAGCCTTATGCAAATTATTAAACCTAATGGCCCCGGGGATATTTTTAACTATAGTTCTATAATAAATGAATTGTGTCCTGCGCCAGATGATGTTAGTGAAGGTATGCCATTTAATATCCCCATGGATTTTCAATTTACAGTTGAAGAAATGAACAGTCTTATGCAAATTGTTGGACCTAATGTTCCCGGGGACATTTTTGACGATGGTTTTATAATTGTTGAATTGGGTCCAGTACGACTGGTTGTAGGACATGAAAATAGTGTCATATCCTATGAACTATGTGAATTTTATTTGATAGAGTCTGCTCTAGGTCACTTACAAACATATAGGGTAGATTTTAACCCTCCTGAAGAAAACGTGATTGACGGGGGCATTATTTTAACAGACCCAGTGAATGTTCTCCATAGCTACATCGACAGAATTCGAGCACTTATAGAGATTCAGATTCAGAAATGGGAGGGTCAAGGGGGGGTTAAAGCATCAGTAAATCAAAAAGTTTATTTACAAAAGGGGACATCCGGGGAAAATTTTTTATTTTCATTTTTCAACTGGCAACCAGACTTTTTACCCTGGTCTAAATGAATTTGAGAGCAACTTTTTCAACTGGGTAAATAAATTAATTTCTACTTTGGACACGTTTAACGAGAGGGGAAGCAGGTCCACCATTTTATACATTGAACACATGGATCTGAATCTCAGTAGATTTAAAAAAAAAACTTTATTATAAGGGGAGGGCGGGGTAGTCGACGAGTAAAATGCCACCCAGATTTGTCGGCTACAGGAGGAGTTCAAGGTTTCGAATTTGACACGGGGCTGCAATGCTTTAAATATGCATTTTTCGCAGCAGCCCATAAAACACTAAAAACAGATTCATCAATGAAAAATCTCGACGGCCTTGCTCGTAACGGTGGAGAAAATTTCCCTAAAGTAAATTTTGACTGTTTAGAGGGGAAGTATCCGGTGTCCTTGAAAGAAATAACCATATTTGAAAAAGCAAATGAAAATCTTGGGTTGGGGGTGGTTGTTCTCCAGTTTGACACGGAATTTGTAAATGGGGGAAAGAAACCAAATAAAAAAGGGGTTTTGTATTCAGTGAGGACACCCATGGTAGAAAATTTTAATAATTGGTTTTTGGTTATTTATGAGCCCCCCAAAGATGCAAATTTCTACGGTAATTTTTTCTCCATTGAAGCAGTAAGTCGACTCTTATCCCAAGGCAAAAAATATGGGGAGCGTCTCTATTGCCCCATGTGCCTTTCCTCATTTAAAATTGAAAGAACATTCTCAGATCACATGGGCCATTGCGAAATTCATGGTAATCAAAGAATTGAAATGCCGGCAGAAGGCAAAGATACTTTACAATTTAAAATGTTCCAAAATTTCCTGCTACAAGCTCATAAAGTATCTTTAGACTGTGAATCAAGACTGGTGGAGGTATCAGACCCATCAAGGCCAAATATAGTCAATTAACACAAACTAGTTGCGTGTTCCTGTGCGCATGCTCGTCACGATTCCAATAATAAAATGCAGTTGGAAGAGTTTTTTTTGACTATGGATGAGGAGGGTAGTATGGAAAAGTTATTGGTGTCTTTAAAAAAACAACAAACGCCGCAATTTCACGATTGCGTCACACCAATTACCCAATGACATTATCAGATAAGGAGCAACTGGAACTAGAAAAGGTGACAATTTATTGGGTTTGTAGGAGTGCTCCTGCCCCAAAGACGCAGTTTAGGAGCATAGTCCTCTTATTGATCGCATGGCAACGGGAAAAAGTAACGTTCGAGGGTGTGCTCAAAATCATTGTAATTTAAAAATTAACGTGCAACTCTTTCTTCCGGTTTTTATACTCTGTTCCAACGCCAGCCTGAAGTTTGTACAACCAGCAATGGCACATCTTCACAGTCACGGTACTGTGGGGAAAGCATGATGGATAGACAACACTTGCTTTAGTTTCATTAAGAATTCGTCGGAAAAGTTGCTTGTTTTGGAATTTATGTGGAAACATGCTGAACACGACATTGAGTTCACGAATAAAATTCGCTTTTTAGATTCTTACAGTTTTTCCACAAGTCATTGAGGAAATTAATTCAAGTGCAGAAAAACGAAGACGGCTGCAATGCTTTCCCCCTTCTCAAGCAACAATTTCCAAATGATTTATATGATTTGTCGACGGTCAAGGGCATACATCCTTATGACTATTATTGTTGCATGTCGATATTTGCCGAGGAAACTATTCCCTGTATTGAATTATTTTACGATATTCTTCATGATCGTAGGTGCACCCCCGATGAATAGAGTTTTGCTTAAAAAGTTTGGGCAGAGGGAGGGTGTAAAAATGGCTTTGACTACTGCAAGCTGCATTTGTCGAGTGATGTGTTAACTTTGTTAGACATTATGTGTAAAAATACGGACAAAATCTATGGGGAATTTAATCTTGATTTGGGCTATTATTTTTCATCTCCTCATCTAGTGATGGATCTCATCCTAAAAATTAGTGGGAAAAAAATTGGGCTAATCACAGACATTGATCAGCACCTGTTCATCGAAAGGTCAATGAGGGGTGGATACGCTTTACTACGGGATCGTATTTTGAAAACTGAGACACCAGGAAAGAAGATAAGGACAAAATCAGATGCATTTTTTCTTGATATGATTTATTTGTAGCCCTTAGTCATGTCTTCATGTGTACTACCTTGTAAGGCCTGATTCGGACTCAACTACGCATAAGCTTCTCATTTCCCCAATATTGACAACAGTTCTTGGAAGAATGGGCCGGCGCAACGTTTTTTTGAAATTGATGGGGAGATACCAGTCGAGATTCACCATTCAGTAAAGGATTTTGTTTCCCGTGCATCTATAGACCTGTGATTAGGGACTCTTTGAGCCCCCGCAATAGGTGTTTAGTCTAGGTGGATGGATTGCATTGGTCACCTTCAAAACAAAGACTTATTGCTGACCTTCTGCCGAAAAAAAATATGTTGTTGTACATCACTTTACCTTAAAATTGATGTAAAAAAGCGGTTTCAACATAAAGAAGGTTCACAAAACGCTCTAGTTAAGTCGAAAACTGTAGCTGCAAATGTTTGTTGACACCTCTGTCCACAAACGTTCTGAAAAACAGACGAAAGCCGAAAAAGAAATTTATACGCTCATTTTGAATTCGGCTTTTGGCAAAATGTGTGAGAGTTTTCGTAATATGAATCGTTGTGACGTTGTGACCCATCCCAATCGATGTGCTTGAATTATTGCCGATCCAAATTGCACTTCCTTCACAATCATTTGCGTGGACATGGTACTATTGAATAGAAAAAAAAGACGTATTGTATTAAATAAAAATATTGTTGCAGATATTGCGATCTTGGAGATCTCTAAAAAGCTCATGTTGGAATTCTACTACAATGTGGCTAGGGTACAGTGGCCGGAAAAGAGGCAAGTAGAGGTCTGCTACGGGGACACAGATTATCTACTATTAAAAGTAAAAACCCCAAATCTAATTGATGATTTTGTGCATGGTGAAATTATTAGCTCACGGATGGACTACACCAATTGGAGTGGGCTATACCCAGAGCTAGTGAAACGTCGGGCACCAAATCAGCTTTTATTTTTTAAATCAGAAACGGGAAGCGACATGATTTCCAGTGGTATTTTTGTAAGTCCGAAGGTGTACTTTATACAGACACACGACGAGGAAATCTCGAAACGTTGCAAAGGAGTGCCCACGCGCTATGTGGATAAGAATTTCAACATGGACATCTATAGGAATTATATTGTTCAAAATACAATTCCACGAGCCAAATTGCTGGCAATTCGTTCTCTCAACTACAGGAGCTTTACTGTAAATGTAGAAAAAATTGCCATGAGTACCATCTCCGACAAGGTCTATGTTTGTCAAGACGGTGTGACTACCCTCCCCCTTGGTCACTATTTAACTTCAGACCGGGCCGAATGTGTTATCCATAGGGAAAGTCTCGGTTTGAATAAAGTCCAATAAATTTTCCTAAAACCTTTGGTGGGGGCCTCGCGGCCTTTGGAAGGGGGGGGGGGGCTCGCGGCCCGGGGGGGGGGGGGTCGGCCGCCAGCGGGGGGCGCATGACCATCCACTACCAAAGTTATCTTTTTTGACTTAGAGCAGATTTTTTTTTGTACATGTTGCATTGAAAAGCAAAAAAGTGATATTATTTTAAGTGCTTAGTGCATTTTTATAAATAAATTTAAAAAGTGTATTTTTCTTTGTTTTTTTTTCTGTAAAGGGCTGCTGTTTATAATACAAGCAATATGGTTCTTTATTGATTTTTTATTCTTGAACAGAGTAGGGAAATTATTTAGTCCTTATACAACTATGGTCTAGGGTTAGTTGTTCAGGTGAACTGTTGAAGGGCACTTGTATCAATATAAAACGCCAATCATATCATTTCTGTGTAGACCGTCAATGTCAAGTAAAACAAGACTCTTAACTAAAATAATCAAAAATTGCGATAAAATGTTTGCGGAAAAGCCGAAAAAAATCTACTATTGTTACAGTATTTGGCAGGAGTCATACGAAAAAATAAAAGCATTTGCTGCCACGGGATTGGTGCAGATATAATTCATACAGGGACTTGATGTTTTCAACATTATTGAAGCAAACTCTTGGCTGAACATTGACGATCTGGCTGAATCTATTGAACAATGGTCCCGGGAAATGCTGCAATTATTCACTGTTCGCTCTCATCATGAACAGATTTCCGTTACTCTGGTTCTACAAAATCTCTTTCATAAGAGCAAATCTATGCGAACAATTGCATTGAACTGCACCTACTAAATCATCTACAGAGTTGTTCGTGATTCTAGCTCGCTAATAACCCTCAATAAACAAATCTATTCAGGCGCCCCCAAATTTCTGCTCTCAGCATACAATCAGGCAAATAACCTCCTGGGACCTGGTGTCCACGTCTGTTGACACCCCATAAAATATTTTTTGTGCAAAGGCCTCGCCATCTAGCAAAGATTTCGTTGTTTCAACGTGCTTTTTGGACCTGGAAAGTCATCTACGATTTTTTTCAGAAAGTTTCTGTGACTTTTAGTGGTGTTTTTACAAACTAGAAAAGGCTAAAATAAGGAGATGAAAAAAAGCAAAGGTAAGAAAAAAGAAAAAAAAAAGAAAGTAGTGAGAACGAGTTCTGAGAAAAGTCAGGTGTACTCTCTTGATTGTAGACAGTGCTTAGATAGTTTTAAAAGCAGTTAGTTTGATAAGTGCCATCTTTTGGAACTTGGAAAATCTCCATGTCCACGTCTGTGGACAGGCGGTTCCAATCGAGTAAAAAGCTAGGGTTGATTTTTTGTAGTTCAAATCTTGATTCTAATGGGGACAGCAGAGGCCAATGATTGTTTTATTTACTAAATTGGCAACAACCTAGCCGCCACTCACCCATAAGAAATTACCACCTCCCTATAGTATGCCCCCCCCCCCCCCATATGTCTCCCAAAACCTTTTGTTACGTACATTATAAAAAACTTTTATTCCCTTTTTTTAAAATAAAATCAACCAAAATCACAACCCGTAGGTCTGCTAAAATTAAACTATTTTGTATATATTACTTTTTCATTTTTGAATATTTGGTTATTTTATTTGTTACCCTTTTTATCTTTTTATTTTATGACCTATAAAATATTTTATAGTTATGACCTATACTTATGACTTTTTTTTTTTATGTTTTTGACTGTTACCTGTTGTGTTTTCGTTACAGTGGTAACTATGTGTTGTTATTGTATTTTTTTTTTTACTAAGAAATGCAAATTTGGTCCACTAGGGTTTGTGATAGTTATTTTGCCAATCTCTATCTATATATCTATCTATCTATCTACCTATTAGTTTCAAGCTTACTAAACCTGTTCCTTTATTGTAGTTTCCCCTGATGACGCCCTTGGAATGCTCGATGAGAGTGACCTGGACATCTCTGATTTAGATGATGATGAGGAATGGATAAAAAACCACTCCTTGTCGTCTTCAGACTCTGAAGGTGAACCAGCTGTTGCAGCCATTCTGTCATCAAGCAGTTATGCTGTTCTTCCAAATGTTGAAAGTGAAGAATCTGATGACAACGCACCCTTAGCAACCCGTGCCAAACGCTTGAAGGCTGACAAAGTAGCAGCAACCTTGTCCTGGAGGAAGTCTAGGCGGTTTGATAATCATCGTGGCCCGGACGTGGGCCCCGCTCATTTCCAGGACCACGACAACTGGAGTACAGAACAATTCTTTTTGCAATATTACCCAGAGAGCTTCTTCGAACATACAACTTTTTGCATGAACTAAAGCTATCAGCTGGTCCACCACAAAACCTTAAATGTAACTCCAGACGAGCTACAAATTTTCGTTGGCATTGTCATCCTGATGGGGACCCTCAAGTTTTTTCGGATCCGCATGTACTGGTCTGGGAAGTTTAGGGTGAATGCCATATCGCAAAAAATGACTCGAGATAGATTCTTCATAATCCGATCAAACCTGAAGTTTGTTGTTGATTCAGAAATCTCAGACGAAAAAAAAACCAAAAATAGGCTTTGGAAGGTGCAGCCGATCCTTGACAACTTCAGGAATATCTGTCTCCAGTTGCCACGGGACAGGAACTGTTCAATTGACGAACAAATGATACCCTTCCAGGGTATGTCGACTCTCAAACAATATGTCCCCAACATGCCCAATCCAGTTGGATTAAAGAATTTTGTCCTTGCCAGCTCCTTAGGGCTGATACTTGACTTCCAAATCAACCAGGGAGCCACCACCCTGAAAGAAGAGATGATAGCACTTAACTTTTAATCTGGGATCGTAATGTGCTTGTCTGAGACACCACAAGAAAGTACATGCCTCTATTTTGACCGATTTTTCTCATCTGTTAAGCTCCTCGATATGCTGGCTGAAAGAAAAATAAATGCTACCAGAACTATCATGAAGAACCGTTTGGGTGCCAACGGCCCAACGCTTTTTACCGAAACAGAAATGAAAAGAAAGGGCAGAGGAACCTCTGCCATGTCTGTGCGCTCAGATAAAAAAGTAGCCGTGACCAAGTGGTATGATAACGAAGTGGTTCTCCTGTCTTCAAACTGCAAAGGTATAGAAGAGGAGACAGAGGTCAAACGTTATGACAAGCGCCAGGGGTCTTACGTGCAGGTCAAATGTCCACGAGTAGTCTCCGACTACAACACCTACATGGATGGGGTCGACCTTGTGGACTGCATGGTCAGCTATTACCGGTTTGAGACGCATACTAAAAGATGAACTGTGCGTCTGTTTCATCATTTTGTGGATGCTGCACTAGCCAATGCATTTCATGAGCTGAAGGGCCATGGCCCAGAAGTTTCTGGTGACCTCAAACAGCTCATTGATCTTCGTTTCAACGTGGCCGAGTTTTTGCTCAATTCTGGAAGCTCAGAGTCACGAGGTCAAGAAAATAGCAACGGAGAGCCATTGGGTGAAACTCAACACCGTGTTTTGAGTGTGAAAAAGAGGCCAATCCCTCCACCATATGCCAGAGCTGCACTGCATCTACCAGAATTTTGTGACTTGGCGAATGCAGCCCGGCGCAAAAGGCCTGGATGCTGCAAAAGGTCAGGATGGATGTGTTCGCAGTGTAAAATCATTCTTTGCTTGACATGAGACAACAACTGCTTCAAGAATTTTCATGAAGAGTAATGTTTTTTTTTCAACGTTTTGACAAATCTTTTTTAATAGACGAGACAGATTTTTACTATACTCTTAGCTCGATAGGGACCCAATGTCCACACCTGTGGACATCCTCCAGAGGGAGGGAGGGGGTTCAACTTTTTTTTTTAGTTGATCAATGGTCAAAATGATTTTTTTTAAGTAAACTACAAAGAAATGAACATAATCAGAAAAGTATTTCTATGGTCAGGTCTCAGGAGTCTAATAAATCCTACGGGTATATCCTACTGGATGTTAATCAAAATACACCGAAGGATCTCCGTGTAGTCATAGAAATTTTTGACAATGAAGTTATAGTACCTCTCCCAATGAACACTAAAAAGAATGATTAGTCGCTATCGATGAATCAAAGAGACTACAAAAAAATATGCATCTGATTTCAGTTCTAAGTACTTCAAAACCTTCGCTTAGGAAAACCATACTCAAGCATGGTATTGATTATGATTTCATTGATATAATATCTGAGCTTTGTTTAAATTTTACAAAGGGTAATGTTCAACTGCCAGAAGTAGTTAAGCAACGGGCAATGCAACATCGTTCCATTGTACGCACATCGGCCTCTAAAAACAAAGGAAAGAATTTTAAAAAGAAACGACTTCTTCAGGCGGGCGGTAGCTTTTTCACACTTTTACTGCCGATAATTCCAGGACTTGTAAACAGTTTTCTCTAGATGGCAAAACCCTATAAATTGACGCCAATAGAACTCGCTCTCTCACCCGTGGAACCCTTTGAGAACAATCTGAGTAAATTCCTTGACAATGAGAATATTGAGGATGATAAAAAACTGCTTTTACTTCAAGATGCACTTCGCCGAGTGGACAAACATAAACCCTATCGTGTGAAGGAAACTGCTGCTGCTGGTATTGAGCACAAAAAATAATCATCTCCTCAGGATTCTGCTGGAACACAATTAAAGAAGAAAGATTCGGATTCGATTTTATTAAAAATTAAAATTCTAAGGCCCCACTCATATCAGGAACAAAGTAAACGACCCGTAGCCTATCTCATGGAAAGGGGTCAAAATCATGTTCAAGTTGATAGAAATGTGATAGTGATTATAATTCAGGGCAAGATCTATAATATACTTGATTTAATCTATGATATGGTTACAAATCGTAAAGAAATATTATCATTTGATGATAATCTATACAACTTTCTAAATACATTAAATTTCCCCAAAAGTCTTATTAGCAATAGACAAATTCTAAAAAAACTAAATGAACATGCATCATTGTCAACACCATTTAAAATATGAACATGAAGAAGAAGAAGAAGATTTTAACTCAATTTTGGAAGATACTAGCACACCATTGATAGCTAGGCAAAACCGAAGACGTATCAAGTCCCAACCACCACCACCAACCACAACTATTATACAACAGGGTAGCTGACGTTACACAACGTGTTTACGTTCAATATAGTTCAGGCTATGAAAGGTGCTTATGAAAATATTGGTGAGGCGGGGAGTTTAAGTTCCCCAACCACTTTTTCCAAGATTACTGATGTTCACACTAAAAGTGTACAAGACTATCTACAAAATGAATCAAGTTACACTCTGCATAGAAATCATACACTTCGTGCCAATCAATATCGAAAAACTAAAGCGCTTTTCCCATTGCATATAATGCAAGCAGATCTCCTGACTCTAGATGAGGTTCAACGACGTCACAATACACCGTACAAGTACATTCTTCTTGCAATCAGTGTTTTTAGTCGCTATGCATATGCCATTCCATTGCGATCAAAGAGAGGCGTTGAAGTTGCTCTAGCCATCGAAAGTATTCTAGAACAGGATTCATATAAAAAAATTCAAACGGATCGTGGTAGTGAATTTTTTAACCCCCATGTTTCAAAAGTACTACCGAAAAATAGTACACTGCTCTATCATAGTCATCGTCCTATAAAGGCAGCAATGGTCAAACGATTAATAAGACCTATTCGACTTTTAATTTCAAGATATTGTACTTTAAACTATACACCGACTTTTATTCATTATTTAGATAAAAATTATGTTGATTTATAATCAACGACCTCATCGATCATTGTCCAATTCAACCCCAACGTAAGTTTATTATTCTTATCATGATACAATTGACACCTTTCTTAAACGGTGTGCCGTTGAATCGATTATCAAGAATAAAAATAAATATAGTGTTGGTGATAGTGTTCGAATTAATAGGACACCTTATGTTTTTAAAAAGGGGAAATACTTGTTATCCATTAAACTTTGTAAAGTAACGAAAACCCTAGACACTAAACCTATAGCTGCTCATTGTTGTAATGCAGCACATAAGAAGATTATCGTCCGTTTTTAGGACTATGAGGTAAAAAAATTAAAAAATAATAGTAAAATCTATTATATTACGAAGATATTAAAGACTCGTGCTCGCAGGGGTAGGAAACAGTTACTTGTTCGGTGGCTAGGATACAACTCTGATTTTGATTCTTGGATCGGTGTTGAAGATATTGACAATTCCCAATGATTTCTATATCCCATTTATGTTCAACGTTTCCGATCTTCTCTACAATGATTTGAATGCGACAAGTAATTTTTGGACAAAACTCACCCCTGCCATCAAATTTGACGGTGCATATGAAGTGGCTCTAGTCGACTGTATTCTCAAAAATATCTATGACATCCTGAGAAAGGATCTTGTGCATGATTTAAACGTTATACCAGTTGATTGGACCCTCTTGGTCGACTATTAATGAGTTGAAGCACTTAAATCTACCAAATATGCTCATACCAAATTGAAATAAATTGAATACGATTATATGCCAGACTTGTGTCGTACAATCAATAGAAAAATTTCATATCGTAAGAATGGTAATTTTCCATTTTAATTATTCATTGGAACACGATAGAATTTGCATTACCGCCCCTGTTGACACTGAAATAATTATTCTCAGTGATAATTTGAGAGACGTTATTGGCTTTAAACGGAATATGATCAATGGGCGCTGATTACGGAATGAATCAAGTAATTTTTGCTGATCATCCACCTGGTTTCGCTTCGGACTCTTGCATGTTTGTCTATGCATCCTTTGTGGAAACATCAAGCGTCGGTAATTCAAATGTCCCCCTCCTACGTGTTCTTGAACGAAAAACATCTCATGAACTTGTTCATCACTATAATATAAAGCATCTTCAGTATGGTCCTGTAAACACTTCGTATTTGGAACTCTGTCAGTTAACACTAAGAAGTGAATTGGGTGATCCTCTAGCAATAACAAAAGGCTTAGCAGTGATTACATGTCATTTTCGACCCATTGTCGGTGACAGCACAATCACCCAAAATGAACAATAGAAGAATTCCATTTGTCTGCCCCAATATTGATTGCTATGTTGGTGCTTTTGAGTCCACGTCAAATAGGCAATGGATTGGACTACTACAAGGGTCGTACTACAATGTCTGGCTATGGTCTTGGTAGCTGGTTTGCTAGGCTATTTTGTTCTGCACTACCCCTTGCCAGAAAATATCTTGTGCCTGCTGCATCAAATTTTGCTGCCTCCAAACTAACAAGTTTCAAGAAAGCCATTTAACCAAATAAAAGTAAAATTAATATGCAAATTTCTTTTTAATTATTCATGCACGGTGAGCCAAAATCACAACCTGCATTAATTAAAAAACGTTCACAAATGAAATAAAAAAAATCAAGTTTGTTTTAACTGAAAGTAAGGAACGACGTTAAAACTTAAAACGAACAGAAATTATTCTCTATATAAAAGGGGCTGTCCCCACCTCAGCGCCTCGCTCTTTACGCTAAAGTTTGACATTCACACAACTCATTTTTTTTTAAACAATAAAATTTTGTTTTAATTGCAAATTTTTTTAATTAACTTTAACGAAATTCACACCATCAGATTCAGCTTATCAACGAACATTATTAAAGAAGCTTCAAACTCCTATCTGCAAAAATGTGGAATTTTGTATTTTTAATTAACTTTAATGAAAATTGCCCCAGCTTATCAGAGAACCCTATTAAAGAAGTTTCACGCTCCTATCTGCAAAAAGGTGGAAATTTGCATTTTTTGCTCGAAGAAAGATCACGATGCGTGCCATCCAAAAAATGGAGGGCAGCTAGACCCGCTCCCACGCTAATTTTTTTCTCAAAGTCACCCAATTAAAATTTTGAGATAGACATTTTGTTCAGCATAGTCGAAAATCTAATAAATATGTCTTTTAGCATGAC
Organism: Artemia sp. Qi Xiang Cuo; assembly: GCF_049724085.1. Lineage (NCBI taxonomy): Eukaryota > Metazoa > Arthropoda > Branchiopoda > Anostraca > Artemiidae > Artemia > Artemia sp. Qi Xiang Cuo. The sequence continues at coordinate 69,779,955 of NC_142802.1, read as the reverse complement.
TTAATCCCCCACAGTTCCCAGGGGAAGGGCTGCAAGATATGAACTTTGCCCATTGCTTATATATTGTATTGGTTATTGGGAAGTATACAGACATTTCCAGGAAGGATTTTTTTCTGGTGGTGGTGGGCTGGAGGAGGGGGTTACTCGGTAGAATCTTTCCGGGGAGGATTTTTCTATGGTGTAAGGGACATTTCTATAAAGGGTGCGCAGGATTTCCAAGCATTATTGAAAAAACGATCAGAAATTAAATTAAAAAAAACAAGATTTTTCAACTGAAAGTAAGAAGCAACATTAGAACTTAAAACGAACAGAAATTATTACGTATATGAGGGGGTTCTCCCCCAAGTCAATACCTCGCTTTATGCTTCAGATTTTTTTAGTGCTTTCAAAAGAGTTATCTATTCTAATTAAACGGCCTTTGGGATTCAGGGGTTTGTGAATTAAAATTTTTTTAAATTTTAACTTAAATAACGTGTTATTGAATAAGAGGAGAGCCCCCTCATATACTTAAAAACATATACGTAATAAAAAAAAACAAAAAAAAAAACAAGCGATACGTTTCAATAGTAAGCAAAACTGTTAAAAACGGAATTTTGATGTCAATAAATGTATCAAAAGAATGGGCTTATAATGCTGATTCTAAATATATAAATTGTATTAAGTTTAGTATTACTTATCAAAGGCTACGAGCCTGAGAAAATTTACCTTTTTTTTTAAAGAGGGAGGAAACATCCCCTACAAGTGAAAGAATTTTAATGAAAATCTCTCCGTCAGATTTAGCGTATCAGAAAACCCTGTTACATAGGTTTCAAGCTCATATCTGCAAAAATCTTCAACTATATCTGCAACGCATTTTTTGCCAGAAGAAAAATATACAAATATAGAAGTTCGTTACGTAAGTTAATTTGTAAATTACGTCAGAACCAAATTTAGAGACATCCATTTAGCAAAAGAAAAGTAAAATTTTATGCAAATTTTGTTTACTTATTCAATGACAGTGAGCCAAAATAAAAGCTGCATTAACTAAAAAACGATCAGAAATTAAATAAAAAAAAACAAGTTTTTTAAATTGAAAGTAAGAAGCGACATTAAAACATAAAACGAACAGAAATTATTCCGTATATGAAAGGGGCTGCCCCCTCCTTAACGCCTCGCTCTTTACGCTAAAGTTTGACTCTGTCTCCCAACTTTATCTTTTAAAACAATAAAAAACTTTAGCGTAAAGAGCGAGGCGTTGAGGAGGGAACAGCCCCTTTCATATACGGAATAATTTCTGTTCGTTTTAAGTTTTAATGTCGCTCCTTACTTTCAGTTTAAAAACTTGTTTTTTTATTTAATTTTAAAAAGAGCTAAACATCATCTTTTTAATCTTTTTAATAGCACTATTTTTGGGAAATCAGTTGAGCACGAAAGGAAAAGAATGAGGTGTGACCCTGTGACGGAATTAAGTCAATGATCACGGCTGACAAAAGTTTGTAAGTTTTGACCCGTCACAATAAAATCTGAAAATATGGCTTTGTTTTAACAAAAAATCTGTTTTACTTAGAAAAAATATTGCAGCTGGAGCTGGAATTCTTTCAATTTCCAATTCAAATATAATTTTTATTTTTCTGGGACCACTTAGTGAAATTTTATTTTCTCCCCCAATGGTGAAAGGCGTATTAGATTGTGTTACGTGTATACGGACAGCTTGGAACCACCACAACTTTCTTTGGAACCACCTCAACTATCAAACGTGATACACCAAGAGAACAGATCGAACAAATAAAATTCACAACGGGTGAAAATCAAGAACCTGGACTATCAAATGAGACAAGACCCAAAAACGAAAATTTTCAAGTGTTATAAATGATAATTCGTTGGAAGAAAATAAGTTTTTGTCCCACCACCTAAACAATAAATAAATCTACAACTTGGACTGTCATGTGAAACTAGACCAATAAGGGCAGTTAAAGCTAAGGGTATTGGCTTTAAATTCACAATGTGTGAAAATCAACAACATGGACCCTCAAATGTGACATGACTCAAAAACAGAAATGTACAAGTGTTATAAGTGATAATTCGTTGGATGAAAAAAAATTGTTGCATCATCTGAACAATTAACAAATCTAAAACCTGGACCTTCAAGTAAAACCAGACCAATAAGGGCAGCTAAAGTAAAGGGCAGCTAAAATAAAGGAAATTGGCAAATTGTCTAAAGTAATGAAAGCCCAAACTGGAGAAGAAAGAAAATAGGGTTAGAAGATAAGCGACAGCGGAGTCAAAACTTTCCAAAATTGAAAATGATAGTTAAGATAATTGGTTTTGGGATTTTGAACTGGATAAGATCTTCAATGATTACCATGCCTTACTTTAAAAAGTGAAGTTTCAGCGATATGTATTTTATAATGACACAAGACAAGCTAGGACAAAAGTCGACGTTCAACATTATAAAAGCGCCAAGCAATGAAATAGCTATAAATAACGTCATTAAAGTTTATAAGGATGTTAGCCAATAACCTGATACTGTATCGGCCACGGTTAAAAAAAAAAACAAAGGTTCGGCGTTATGTTTTTCATAATGACAAAAAATGAGCCAAGGCAAAAGTTAAAGGTCCAATAACCAAAAAAACGTAATTTTACAATGGCGCTAATTCTAATTTAAGGTCATTTTAAATGTTTAAGGGGTTGATTGGCGAAAATGAAGCACGGATAAACGTGATTGGAAAAATAGGGGAATTAAGAATCGTAACAGCTAAAGAAAAGGGCACGGAACAAACGAAAGCGAGAATCACATTGAATCGTAAACCAAATTTTGAACTGTGATCTGTGGTTGGAAACCGGAAAAGACGTATTTGTTATCCATAACACTTTAAGAGATTAAATGAGATGGTGTATGAATCTAAACTGCTAAAGCAAAAGGTTTGGAAAAACTTTCTGAGGCAAAGATTAACAAAAACAGACAATAAAATATCTGAGGTTGGAAAACAAGGAACAGCGATGACTGGCCACAACAACGATCTAAATAGGTCAGGACTTTAAGGAAGAATTCGCATTTTTCCCAGGGTGGGGGGGCGGCTGTGTCGAAACTTAAATTAAAATACGACCATTAAAACTGAATGAAACTTTTAAAAAGTCACGACATCCTTACTTCAATGAAGTTAAACCAAGAAGTCCAGGTTTAGTACTGGCTGAACTTCGTTGAAGTAAGGATGCTGGGATTGTTCTAAAATTTTCTTTTTAGTTTTAATGGTCGTATTTTAGTGCAAGTTTCTTTTCTTTAATTTACTTATGTTTTTCTGAAGAAGGCCCTTAGACATACGGTCGAAATATTCATTCAAATATAGAATTCCACTGTCTTGCGAAAATAATTCCCTATTGTTCTTCTTATTGTTGATGTTTGCAATTCGATGAATGATGACGATAGTATTAATTTTTTGCCAAAGACTGGATTCTTTTTCAAACATAAATCGTTGAGAAGTCGTGTAACACAAACGTAGATTTCAGCCATAATAATTTTCCGGTTGTATTTTATCCATTGGATGTAATTACGCTCAACAAAAATTTATGTATCGACACGATATTGTTGAAAATTTTTCCACCAAAATGCAAAGCATTAAAATCAATCTGACTCAGGTCGGGTGTTACGGGTTGCAGCGATTGACTTTTGGCATCTTCAGGTCGAAAAGCAAAACGATGGCTAACTAGTTGAATCTATTTTAGATGTGAACGACTTGCATAAGGTGTTTGCAGTAACATATCCAATATCTAGCCTGACGTTTCAGCTGGATATATCAATGGACAGGTAAAAGGCTCTACAAGATGGTCAGTATTTTTTAAATTGACAAGATCTTTGTCACGTTGTTTTATAATCATTTCATTTGACAGTAAACTATGTTCAGCATTAAGAACAAGTGCAGTTCGTATTTCATTACATACAAGAGGAGAAAATGAGCTTCAAGGCTTTTGTCCGAGTCAAGCAGCAGATCCATTTACATCACCTTCTCAAATTTTCTTGCAACCTTGAGCATAGTTGTTTGTGTCTAGCATTATTTCTTTCAAGACATCCATTAGGTTAAGAGAGGTCTCTTAATTGAAAGGATGTATAAGGCGTTCTTCAATAGTTTTATCGGGGTTTAAAAAGTACATATGGCCATATGAAGGTGATTCAAAATTACCTTAAGTGCTTAGTGATAAATGTGACGCTAGATTGATTTTGTGACTAATTTGTGCAGCTACTTGTAAGCTAAAAACCTTAAAACTATTGATGGTGGTATCATTGCTCACTTTAGATGAAGCGAGAATGAAGAATGAGTTCCAGTTTTGGACCTGTTCGTGGAGCTCTTTCGAGAGTGAAGTGACATCCTGCAAAAGGCAAACCAATACGTTTGGAAATTGTGGAGGTGGCAATGCAATTTGACCATGTCACCAGCAATCTCCAAATGAATTACCTTTGTTTGCACCTCTTTGCTTGGGAATATTTTGGATTCCACAATGAATAAATACAATTTTGAAAGATCTCAATGACTCATAATTTACACTGATTTAGTATACGGCATCTTTGTAGGTTTGTAATTGACACCTTGTTGGCGTCAAAGATTGCAAAGATGTTGGTGTTCCGACCTAATATTTCTTTCTTCTTCACTCTCATTTTTGACAAGTTCTGATACTCGCTATTACATTTTTCTAGCCACACAGTTCTTTCCTATTCAGGTTAGGTTAGGTTGAGAGATGCCGTAGACGTAGTTTTAAGAGAAGATCAGTGTGGTTTTAGAAAAGGTAGAGGCTGCATCGACCAAATTTTTACTCTTAGGTTAATAATTGAGAAGTGACTGAGTTGTCAAACACCTTTGGTTCTCAGTTTTATAGATTATGAGAAAGCGTTCGATTCTGTTGATAGAAGATCTTTAGTAAAGGTTTTATCCTTTTATGCTATACCATACAAATACATACAAGTGAATAGTGTTGTGTACGAGAATAACACTTCTGCGGTTAAGGTAGGAAATGAGGTTAGAAGCTGGTTTTGTATTAAATCAGGAGTTAAGCAGGGTTATGTTCTAACCCCCTTTATATGGATTATTTTGATGGACTTTTTCCTAGGGAGCACAGGAAAGGCAATGGGAGACCACGGAATCAAATGGGGAGGAAAAAGTCTCCTGGACTTATACTATGCTGATGATTTAAGCATCCTAGAGGAAAATTTAAGCAAAATGAATGAACTTTTAGAAGTTTCGCGAGTTCAGGGTGCTAGAATAGGTTTGAAAATTAATGTTAAGAAGGCTAAGTCACTAAGGCTAGGAATAAGTGAAGATGAAAAAGCGACGTTGGGTAATGAAAAGATTGATCAGGTGGGCAGCTTGACTTACCTTAGTAGTATTATTAGTAAAGATGGTGGGAGCAGTGAAGATGTTTTATTAGAATAGCCAAGGCTTAGGGTGTTTTTTCACAGTTAAAAAAAAGTTTGGATGAACAGGAAGATAAGTCTCTCAACTAGGATTAGAATATTAAAAGCTAGAGTGATGACAGTAGTCAAATATGGCTCTGAAGCATGGGCGCTTCGAAAAGCAGATGAAGATTTGCTAGATGTTTTCCAGAGAAATTGCATAAGGATTGTTCTGGGTACCCGACTTTTCACTGACCGCATTTCAAACAATAGGCTGTACGAAAAATGTGGTTCAATACCGCTCTCTAGGGCTATAATGAAAGAAAGGTTGAGGTGGCTAGGGCACGTTGCGTGGATGAAGAATGACAGATTGCCGAAGATTTTTCTTTTCGGCTAACCGTCTAGGGCTAAACGGAAATCAGGTCATCGTCGTCTGGGGTTGGAGGACGTCATAAAGAAAGATTTAAAGCAAGTGGGAACATCGTGGGAGGGTGAAAAAGGGAAACTTTGAATAGATTGGTAGGGAGGAAGATCGTGCGTAGCTAGGTGTGGCGGCTTGGTGCTGCGGTGAGTTGTTAGTAGTAGTAGTAGTAGTCTTTTTGGTCTGGTAGGTAATCTCGTCCCCTGATGATTTTGTAAAATCTTAATTCCCTTGTTAACTATTGGTTCATTTTTCAAAAGAATATTATAAATTGGGTCAATAATTAAATTTCCCGTATCGACATAATAGCAAAACGATTAAGACGTATTAAACATAATAGTAAGGTGTATCGTAATCTTCAGAATTAAATATGTCTAAAAGTCTGTCTACAGTTTATGAAGCCCTGGATATTTCTAATGATAGAGGTTTTTATAAGTGGGCAAGGGAGGCTATAAAAATAAAAAATAAAACATATGTTTGCTAATCTTTCAATAAACAGAGATACGAGAAATTTATGACCCACTTTATAATTTTCTTTTGAAAAATGAACCCTTAGTTAATAAGGGAATTAAATTTTACAATATCACTAGGGGACGAGATTATCTACCAGACAAAAAATAATTGTTTCGAAAGTATCTAACAACAGGATTGTTTCACAACAGAATAATTAACTTTATTTCAATTTTATAATTTTTTACTCAGTTGCTTTGGTGTTCTCATCGAAGTAACTCTATTAGCTTCTGTTACCTACGTGGATCAGTTGCGACAATTGTATTTTATTAATATTGGTGGTGGTTGTATTTGTTTTTAGTTTATTTTAGTTATTTGTTTCTTCTGTGCTGAAGACACCTCGTTTACATACAGTTTTACTCGTTTACGTCTGCGTCGTTCTAGTTTTTTGTCTTTTCTCTCTAATGGCCGCAGTCTCGTTTTTTGACTTTTCATTGAGTTTTTTTCTCTTTATTGTTTACTGATAATTTTTTTTTTAGGAGAGTGAAAGTAATTAAAAAGTGTTTTGTTGGCAAATTTGAAAATTTAACACCTCCTCAACAACCAGAGAAATTAGAGAATTTTAAACAGAGAAACTTTTTCAGCAATTTTTTATACTGACATAGACAGTATTTTTATATTAATTTTATAACTCCTCAAAGATAAATGTCTTAACCTGAAAAATAAAAACTTAATATCACTCCCAAAAGATTTTATCTATGCTCTTTGACAACTTGGATGCACTTAAACTCTTTTTATTTATTTAAATTTTAAGAGCAGAAGTAGTAATAGTATTAGCCCCCAGAGTTTCGACTTGATACTCCCAGTCGTTCTCGATATATTACTGATGTGTCTTATTGGCAACCATAAACACAATGCCCTTTGATTTAGTTTCAAGCAATATTTAATTTAAAGGATAATGGTTCAATTGCATGATTGTGGGGGATTGGCATACCCGATATCCCTAAAGACGCAGTTGCTGGAGCGTTCTAGTATGCTTAACACTATGGCTGTCTCAAAATTTTTACTGGATACGTTTGGAAAATGAATGGGCTTTAGAGAAGGGCTACTTGCTGTTTTTTACTTGCAGAACCATCAATTTCAGTTTTCAATGACCATCGTGTAAACAGGAAATAGACCTGATATTTTATTTCAAAAATTAGTTTAAATAGTATTCACCTACCAGTACTAGAATCGAAGAGACTTGGAGAAATTTTAAGCTTATCGAGCATTTCTGCTGCAGCAATCATTTTTGCCATTTTCTTTCTACTTGCACAACCTGAAAGTATATTAGATAGGGGAAAAAATTAGAAAGAAATGTATATATAAAAAGTAAAATAAATCGTTTCAAAGTATCAAGGACACTCAAGATGAAATCTGATTTTCGTTTTGAATTGATTGAGTGGAATATTACACAAATAATAAATATCTTTAAAATATAGAAGAATCAAAAATTCAATACTAATGAGAAAGAACTCAATATGATATCATGTAACTTATGTTCATAGGTGATGGAAGGATGTGGATGAAAAATCAGTAAAAAGTAACCAATAAACGTATGGCAGTAAACAGTTTAAGACAGTTTGGATTTCATTTGAAGGTGTAGTTGTCTTTGAGCTTCAACAAATTATTTATGTTTATTTTTTTTTGCAGTTGAAAAGGGTTATAAAATTTATTTAAATAATTTTGCTTATTTAGTCTAACGGCTTAATGTGAGTATCCATGGTTTCGACGCAGTGCTATTTTCTGACTCGAGAAGTGCCATATAAAACTCTTTCGTTTTCTTCTGGCTCCAGCAGAGCATGCTAATCAGAAACATGAGTAAACAGGTCATCAAAGGGTTTTGTCATCAGAGTGAAAATATTGACCATAAGTTTATTCTAAATAATTCTCAATTAGGACGTTATCCAAGTAAAATGGTATTGATGACTAAAATTTTTATATAATTATTTGAAAAAAATAAAAAAATAAATGGGGGAAACTAAAGCCTAAAGCAAGCAGGAGTGAAATTGTATAGCAAGAAAAGCTGAAGACGAACAAAAACTGGTATGAATGAATAAGAGAAACCTAAATTCACATAAATAAAAATGTATAACACCACACTTAAAAAAAAAACTGTTAAATGAAGAAAATAAAACTTAAAATAAGCAGAAATCAAACTAAATAATTAAATTGTATTAAAGAAAAGCTAAAATTAGTGAAAATAAAAGTTTGGTTACTCTTTATCGGGCAAAATTTCAATATTCAATTAAAACCTCATGTACTTTATCGATTGTTTTTAAAATCATGTTTCTAATGTAAAATTTCGGTGGATGAAGAGAAACATTTTTAATGATAGGAAATAAAGAACTGTATAATTTTTGCTTTCCTATTGAACTAGAACCATCCTGACACTATTATCCTGTAGATGGTGCTAGGCATACCATCCGGAAAACTTCCCAGGAAATATTCACCACGTGGAAAATTCACACACAGATAATTCCACCATACGCCCCCCCCCATAATTTCGTATGTTCATTAGGAAGCAAATTGAAAGTTCCACGCACCTGTTTAAGTAACAACAAAACATTGTGACAGAGTAGAATGACATTTTTTGCCATTTTGTGGCGTAAAACAACAATTTTAATCCAAGGGATGCTATAAAAATTCTGAGATAAGAAATTAATTTAGAGTTATCAACAAACTATCCGCTGAGCATTCCAGTTTCAGGGTCATCAATTCCGCATGATGGACGTACTCCGTACAAAATAATAAGTTAAAATGAACTAAATTTCATTTAGCAAAGTTTATTCGTTTGAGATATTACGTATAGTTTTTACGTACAAGGACGAAGTTTTTTACGCACAGTGGTGCATAATTTTGCATTACTTCCTATAGAGGAGTGCCGGTGGATTTTGTGTAAGCTGGGGGAGTTCATTTCAACTTTTAAAAACTGTGCTTTCATACCCAGATCCTCCTTCTCTTGTGAACCTTTAAATGTTTATAGAAGAAGATTTGGGCAAGGGGGAATAAATTGGGGGGATGAAGGTTTACTCTCAGATTCCTACCAACACAAAGACGGAGAGGTGGAGAGGGGCATTGTAAGCAACATTAGGGAAATCTTCCGGTTAGGGGAGAAGCAGGGGGGCAAAGTTTTCAAGAAGCTTTGTTTTCATTCAGATTTAAGAGGTCATATTTGTCATTTCCCTATTCATATACATCACTTACTGTGGTTTTGTTCCCCAGAGGGTATTGGACCCTTACTACTGTCCACGAGAAATATCCTTATAAAAAGGCTGGTTTGACTAATACACCTGGAAATTTGAGGAAATGATGACCCTCTAATTAGATTCAATATTTTAGGCCCCCTTCTAATATAAAGTTGAAGAGGATCTTTTTTTAGGGATGATTATCATTGTCGAAGCCTTTTATCTTACGAGTGTTAAAACTGAATTTTAAAATTAAGAGCCGAAAGAGGGAGTAGTACCCCTTCTCCATATTTAACAAAGCCTTCTATCAAACAGTTCAGAGTAACAAACTGTAAGTTAAGACCCTTGTCAATAGAGACAGAAACTTAAAAAAAACAAAGTTTTGATTACAATATATGCAACACCCAAATTTTGTCTTTCATTTTGACTCGAAATATACGAAGTATATTAACTTTAAAGTTGATCTTTAAAAGCGATTTTCGCATGAACATTGGCATAGTTTCATAAATAGGAATTAAACTCTGTTGGAACCCTTGGTCCCAGTTTTGTCAGATAAATGTCCCTCCCAGATTTATTCCTTTGGGCCCCTTCATTATTTTCCTTCTTTAAGTAATAAATGTTAATTTTCCTATTATTTTTTGACGCCATTTTGGGTCCTCTGAACTGTGTACGTGTTTAATTGACCACGAGGGAAAAAGTGCGCAGTTAGGGAGATTGGCCAGTATATTAGTAGTCCTGGGATTGGCTGGATAGATTCATTTACCACCCCTAGTAACCCCCACTGCGTGCTGTGGTTAGCGGGCTGGGAGAATTTGTCCTTTTTAGTTCAGTTCATTTTTATACAGCGTGAGTGTTAATACAGTAAGAATTTTTCTATGTACCTATTTTACTTTTCAGCTTAGGCAAAGACTAAAGAGTTAATTAGAAAATCTTATCGGTAAACTTTGGCTTTAAATGTGGCCATAGACCACCCGATCACGTTAGTATAAAGGAATCGTTGGGGTAAGAGCGGGAATCTCTCTAACATTTGGGCCGACAAGGGGTTCTCCCCTTCAAGTAAGTGGCATAGCAACCTTTTGCGCCATTTTTGCCTTTAATAAGTGGTGACCCCCTACTTACACCCCAATAAGTGGTGCCAGCGGTAGCTAGCACTACGAACAAACTCCCCCAAAGCAGGAAGCGAACTTGATGGAAATTTTGAAAGCCTGGCACTGCCCAGTTTCTTTTGATTTACCTCACCATTCTATATGAATTGCATGAAAATAGTTCCCATGACAAAAGTGCAAAATTTTTTCCCTGAAAGTCATATCTAAACAAATTTAAACTCATTTGCGTTTGTAGATTTAACTTGTGTTTGAGAAATCAAATGGCACAAAAATGGCGGACTTAGTAAGAGACGATCACGTCCAATGTTAAGAAATATAATAACCCATAATTCCTAAAAATAGAGTCAAATCAAAGCAAAAAGTAAACCATTAGAACCGCCTTGCCCGAAACCCCTGTATAGAAAAATTTTTGTCCCTTGGCTTGAACAGCAAGGGAAATATATTAGCTTGAAAACCAAGAAAAGTGGCTGTTAATACAGCATTCTGCCTAAACGGCATCTTTTTCTTTTTTTTCTACAGATGGCTTGGCACTGGAACATCGTAGAGAGTTGTTCAATGGCTCATTTTAAATGAAATTAACGGGGTTAAACACCTTGTGTAATTAAAACATATTATTTTTAAAATAGAATCGATTTTGTTACATAAGGGATCGGTTAATTATTAATGGGAATTCTGTAATCTTCATTGGTATCATGACTGCAGAAATAGCTGAAACCTAGTAAAGAACATACCATGGCACATGTTGGACTTAGTTAGTTGCCTCATTCTGAGGTTTGTCTCTTACTAATCCAAATAAAAAAGGCAAAGGCTTTCTCATGTTTGGAATTTTATTGTAAAGAACTAGATTAAAAAACGATCATTAAAAAGCAAAACCATGGCATATATTGGACTCAGCTGCCTGATTTTCTTAGGTTCGTTTCTTACTGTTCCAGAGAAAAACTTATAGTACAGAACGAACTCCTGTCCATAGTAATTTTATATGAAGGACAAGTGTAGTTCATTATGAAAGAGGAATATTTTAGTCTTACTGGCATCATAGTTGTAGAGACACTGAAACCTAGTAAAGAACAAACCAAGGCATATAATGACTAAATAACTATTTAGATCGATACTTTCTTGGTTGAAACGATATCTGAAGCCTAGGAAAAGTCGAAGTGGACCATAGTATCCAAAAAATAGCCTTAAACAACCTAAAAAAGCTGTCGGATCAAAATACAAATTATCAAGGTTAAGGTCCACGATTCTTTAACAAGACCTACAGAACCAATCTTCAAGCTATTACATTTCTTTCAAAATACGTATCTAAACACGTTCGATTATATAAAAGATTCAAAATATCTAAAAAAGTTTGAACACTGTTTACTTTCATTCTTGGGTGTAAATATTTGCTAAGAAGGGCTGGATTACATGGTAGGAGGAAAGTGGGGGCGATGCTGGACAACCTGCTGGTAGTCCCGTTTCATTACTAAGTCCGCCATTTTTGTGCCATTTGATTTGTCAAACACAAGTTAAATCTACAAACGCAAATGAGTTTAAATTTGTTTAGATATGACTTTCAGGGAAAAAATTTAGCACGTTTGTCATGGAAACTATTTTCATGTAATTCATATAGAATGGTGAGGTAAATCAAAAGAAACTGGGTAGTGCCAGGCTTTCAAAATTTCCATCAAGATCGCTTCCTTTTTTGGGGGGAGTTTAATTCCTATTTATGAAACTATGCCAATGTTAATGCGAAAATCGCTTTTAAAGATCAACTTTAAAGTTAATATACTTCGTATAATTCGAGTCAAAATGAAGGACAAAATTTGGGTGCTGCATATATTGTAATCAAAACTTTGTTGTTTTTTTTAAGTTTCTTTCTCTATTGACAAGGGTCTTAACTTACAGTTTGTTACTCTGAACTGTTTGATCCAAGGCTTTGTTAAATATGGAGAAGGGGTACTACTCCCTCCTTCAGCTCTTACTTTTAAAACTAAATTTTAATAATCGTAAGATAAAATGCTTCAACAATGATAATCGTCCCTGAAAAAAAGATCTCTTCAACTTTATATTAGAAGGGGGCCTGAAATATTAAATCTAATTAAAAGTTCATCATTTCCTCGAAATTCCAGGTGTATTCGTCAAACCAGCCTTTTTATAGGGATATTTCTCGTGGACACTAGTAAGGGTCCAATACCCTTTGGGGAACAAAACCACAGTAAATGATGTATATGAATAGGGAAATGACAAAAATGACCTTTTAAATCTGAATGAAAACAAAGCTTCTTGAAAACATTGCCCCCCCTGCTTCTCCCCTCACCGGAAGATTTTCCTACTGTTGCTTACAATGCCCCCTCCACCTCTCCGTCTTTGTGTTGGTAGGAATCTGAGTGTAAGCCTTCATCCCCCAGTTTATTCCTCCTCACCCAAATCTTCTTCTATAATTATTTAAATGTTCACAAGAGAAGGAGAATCTGGGTATGAAAGCACAGTTTCTAAAAGTTGAAATAAACTCCCCCAACTTACACAAAATCCATCGGCACTCCTCTATAGGAAGTAATGCAAAATTATCCACCACTGTACGTAACAAATTCGTCTTTGTACGTAAAAACTTTGTACGTAAAAACTATACGTAAAGTGTCATACGAATAAACTTTGCTAAATAAAATTTAGTTCATTTTAACTTATTCTTTTTTATGGAGTACGTCCACCATGCGGAATTGACGACCCTGAAACTGGAATTCTCAGCGGATAGTTTGTTGATAACTAAATTAATTTCTTATCTCAGAATTTTTATAGCATCCTTTGGGTTAAAATTGTTGTTTTACGCCACAAAATGGCAAAAAAAGCCACTGTACTCTGTCACGATATTTTATTGTTACTTAAACAGGTGAATGGAACTTTCAATTTGCTTTCTAATGAACATGCGAAATTATGGAGGGGGGGGGCGTATGGGGGAATTATCTGTGTGTGAATTTTCCACGTGGTGAATATTTCCTGGGAAGTTTTCCGGAGGTTATGCCTAGCACCATCTACAGGATAATAGTGTCAGGATAGTTCTAGTTAAATAGGAAAGCAACAATTATACAGTTTTTTATTTCCTATCATTGAAAATGTTTCTCTTCATCCACAGAAATTTTACATTAGAAATATGATTTTAAGAACAATCGATAAAGTACATGAAGTTTTAATTGAATAATGAAATTTCGCCCGATAAAGAGTAACCAAACTTTTATTTTCAGTAATTTCAGTTTTTCTTTAATTCAATTTAATTCTGCTTTCTGCTTATTTTAGGTTTTATTTTCTTCATCTAACAGTTACATTTTTAAGTGTGGTGTGATACATTTTGATTTATGTGAATTTAGGTTTCTCTTATTCATTCATAGCAGTTTTTGTTCGTCTTCAGCTTTTCTTGCTATAAAATTTCACTCCTCCTTCCTTTAGGCTTTAGTTTCCCCCATTTATTTTTTATTTTTTTCAAATAATTATATAAAAATTTTAGTCATCAATACCATTTTACTTGGATAATGCCCTAATTGAGATTTATTTAGAATAAACTTATGGTCAATGTTTTCACTCTGATAATAAAACCCTTTGATGACCTGTTTACTCATGTTTCCGATTAGCATGCTCTGCTGGAGCCAGAAGAAAATGAAAGAGTTTTATATGGCACTTCTCGAGTCAGAAAATAGCACTGCGTCGAAACCATGGATACTCACATTAAGCCGTTAGACTGTGTGGTCATTCATCAAGCTTGTACACGAAAATGCAGTTCTTTGTCAAAATTCTTTTTTTTACAGTTGAAAAGGGCTATAAAATTTAGTTGAATAATTTGGCTTATTTAGTCTAACGCCTCTAGTTTAAACTCTAGACAAATTTAAACTACTTTACGTTTGTAAATTTAAATTGTGTTGTGGGCACCAAATTGCACAAAAATGGTGGACTTGTGTTTGTAACAAGTCAATGGATTTTCCTTGTTGTCAAACAGTTCGTGGTAACGAACTGTAAGTAAGGAGCGACCCGGCTCAATAGTAACCTCTAATAGAAACTCTAAAAAACAGAATTTTGATACTAATAGATACATCAAAAGAATTGAATTTTTATGCTTATTTCAAATATATAAATTTCATCAACTTTAGTCCTGCCCATCAAAAGTTATGCGCCTGAGAAAATTTGCCTAATTTTCGGAAAAAGGGAGAAAACGCCCCCTAAAAGCAATAAAACCTTAATAAAAATCACACTATCAGATTCAGCATATCAGAGAACCCTACTGTAGAGGTTTCAAGGTCCTATCTGCAAAAATGTGGAATTTTTTATTTTTCGCCAGAAGAAAGATCACGGATGCGTGTTTATTTTTCTTTTTTTTTCTTTTCCCCAGAGGTGATCGTATCGACCCAGGTGGGCCTAGGATACCGTAGGAGGGCTCATTCAAACAGAAATGAATATAAGGAGTAAGGAATCAGGGGTATGGGGTCAGGGGTACGTGGGTGATTTTCCATGAAGTAAGTTTTCTTGGGGAAGTGACATTGCTATGAAAGGGACGCGGGATTTCCCAGCATTATTTTAAAAAACGATCAGAAATAGAATAAAAAAAAAACTTTTTCAACTGAAAGTAAGGAACAACGTCAAAACTTAAAACGAACAGAAATTATTACGTATAGGATTGGGTGCGTCCCCTAGTCAATACATCGCACTTTACGCTAAAGTTTTTTTTAGTACTTTATAAGAGCTATTTATTCTAATTAACGGCCTTTGTGATTAAGTGGTCATTTTTAAAGAATTGGAACAAAATTCGAACTTTAGCGTAAAGAGCAAGGTCTTGGCACGAGAGTGAACCCCCTAATATACGTATTAACAATATATGAATGTAGAAGTTCGTTAAGGAAGTTGATTTGTAAGTTATGCATATTTATTAGTAATAAAAATATTCATAAATAAAATTAAAGAACTTTCGGGAAAGCCATTTAACCAAAAAAAAGTAAAAATTAATACGCACATTTCGTTTTAATTATTCATGTACGGTGAACCAAAATCAAAACCTGTATTATTTCAAAAACGTTTAGGAATTAAGTAATATAAAGCAAGTTTTTTAACTGAAAGTAAGGAGCAGCATTAAAGCTTAAAACGAACATAAATTATTCCGTATATGAAAGAGGCTGCTCCCTCCTCAACGCCTCGCTCTTTATGCTAACGTTTGACTCTGTCTCACAACTTTATTTTTTAAAACAATAAAAAACACTAGCTTAAAGAGCGAGGCGTTGAGGAGGGGACAGCCCCTTTCATATACGGAATAAGTTTCTGTTCGTTTTAAGTTTTAATGTTGCTCCTTACTTTCAGTTAAAAAAACTTGTTTTATTTTATTTAATTCAAGCCAAGAGGCTGTAAGCTTCCTTATAAGGGTTCCAGACAAGATGGTTCTAATTGTGTACTTTGTAGTTCAATGTAATTGTAGTTTGAATTAAATAAAAAAAAAAAAATTTAACAGAATGTAAGAAGTGACATTAAAACTTAAAACAAACAGAAATTATTCTGTACATGAAGGGGGTTGCCTCCTCCTCAACACCTCCCTCTTTACACTAAAGTTTTTTAGTACTTTTGAAAAAATTTTCTCATTATTCCCATTAAACGAACATATGGTTCCAGAAGTCGTTCTTAAGGAATTGGGACAAAATTTACGCTTTAGCGCAAAGAGCGTGGTGTTGAGGAAGAGGCAACCCCCTACATATACGGAATAATTTCTGTTCGTTTTAAGGTATAATGTCGCTTCTTACTTTCTGTTAAAAAAATCTTTTTTAAATTCAATTTATGAACGTTTTAAATTAATGCAGGTATTTGAAATTAGCTAACCACATATGAATAATTAAAACGAAATTTGCATATTAATTTTACTTTTTTTTTACTTAATGGCTTTCTAAAAATTTGTATCGTATGAATTTGAGAAAAAAGGGCGGGAGAGGGTGCCTAGTTGCCCTCCAATTTTTTGGGATCCTTAAAGAGGGCACTAGAACTTTTAATTATATTTACGAATGTTTTTATTAGTAATAAACGTACGTAACTTACGAATTTTATTCCAATTCCTTAAGAACGACTTCTGAAACACTATGTTCGTTTAATTCGAACAATGAGAAGCTTTTTTCATTATAATGCTGAATCAGCATTATAAGCCCATTTTTTTATATATATATTTATTGACATCAAAATTCTGTTTTTTAAAGTTTCGATTATTATTGAGCCGTATCGGTTGTTTTTTATTGTTTTTTTATTACGTATAAATTATTACGTATATAACAGGGTTACCTCCCTAGTCAATACTTCGCTCTTTACGCTAAAGTTCGAATTTTGTTCGAATCACAAACCCTTAAATCACAAAGGCCGTTTAATTAGAATAGAAAGCTCTTTTGAAAGTACTAAAAAAAAATAAGCGTAAAGAGCAAGGTATTGACTAGGGGGTGAGCCCCCTCATATACTTAGTAATTTCTGATCGTCTTAAGTTTTAATGTTGCTCCTTACTTTAAGTTGGAAAAAACTGTTTCTTTTATTTAATTTCTGATTTTTTTTAAATAATGCTGGGAAATCCGGCGCCCCCTTCATAGAAATGTCCTTTCCCCCATTAAAACATCCTCTATGGAAAGATTCTCCCGTGTACCCCCTCCTCCGATCCACCCCCCCCCCTCACACCAGAAAAAAATCTATCCTGAAAACGTCTGTATACTTCCCAATAGCCAATGCTATATGTAGACAATGGGCAAAGTTCATAACTTGCAGCCCTTCTCCCAGGAACTCTGGAGCATTAATGGCTATCTCAAAGTTTTGATTGGGTGAATTCGGGAAAAAATGAGCGTGGGAGGGGGCCAAGCTACCCTCCAATTTTTTTTTCACTTAAAAAGGGCACAAGAACTTTTAATTTTAGTTCGAATGAGCCCTCTCACGATATTCTAGGAATATTGGACCGATGCTATCACCCCTGAAAAAAAAACAAAAAAAAGAAACAAATGTAAACACGCATCCGTGATCTTTCTTCTGGCAAAAAAAAAATACAAAATTACACATTTTTCAGATAGGAGCTTGAAACATCTACAGTAGCATTTTCTGATACGCTGAATCCATTGGTTTGATTTTCATTAAGACTCTCTCACTTTTAGGCGGTGTTTCCCCCGTTTTCGAAAATAAGGCAACTTTTTGCAAGCTCGTAACTTTTGATCGATAAGACTAAACTTGATGAAACTTATATATTTGAAAGCAGCATAAAAATTAAATTCCTTTGATGCATCGGCTGGTATCAAAATTCTGTTTTTTTTTAGAGTTTCAGTTACTATTGAGCCGCGTCAATCCTTACTTACAGTTCACTACCACAAACTTTTTGATTATGGGTTGTTTCTCTTTTCTTAGTATTGGACGTGATCATTTCTTACTAGGTTGCTAGCTACCGCTGAAACCTGATTTGCTATAAATTCTGAAAAAGCACATTTAAAATCGTTATCAGATTAATATAATTTAAATAAGGAATGCATGAGTAGTAATTTTGACAAGGCGGTTCTATTGGTGTGCTTTGCGCTTTGATCTGACACCATTTTTAGGAGTGAAAATGGTGTCACACGTCCCTGAAAAGGGACGTGTTTGTCACTTAATAGAATTTTTTCCTTGATTTTTTCTATAAGATTTCTATAGCGATGCAATAGCTTGGAAATTGGTTCTGTAGGTCTTGTGAAAGAATCGTGGACCTTAACCTTGATAATTTGTATGTTGATTAGACAGCTTTTTTAGATTGTTTAAGGCTATTTTTTTTTTGGATACTATGGTCCCTTTGACTTTTCCTAGGTTTCAGATATCGTTGCAACCAAGAAAGTATCGATCTAAATAGTAATTTAGTTATTACATGCTGTGGTTTGTTCTTTACTAGGTTTCAGTGTCTCTACAACCATGATGCCAGTGAGACTAAAATATTCCTCATTCATAATGAACTATACTGGTCCTTCATATAAAATTACTATGGGCAGGAGTTCGTTCTTTACTATAAGTTCTTCTCTGGAATAGCAAGAAACGAACATAAGAAAATGAGGCAGCTGAGTCCAATATATGCAATGGTTTTACCTTTTAATGATCGTTTTTTAACCTAATTCTTTACAATAAAATTACAAACAAGAGAAAGCCTATGGCTTTTTTTTATTTGGATTAGTAAGAGACAAACCTCAGAATGAGGCAACTATACCAATGAAACTTACACAATTCACATTTATAATTAATCGATCCTTTATGTAACAAAATTCTATTTTAGAAATAATATCTTTTAATTACACAAGGTTTTTAACCCCATTAATTTCCTTTAAAACGAGCCATTGAACAACTCTCTACGATGTTCCAGTGTCAAGCCATCTGTGGAAAAGAAAAAAAGAAGAAAAAAGATGCCATTTAGGCAGAATGCTGTAGTAGCTGCCACTTTTCTTGATTTTCAAACTAATATATTTCCCTTGTTGTTCAAGCCAAGGGACAGAAAGTTTTCTATACAGGGGTTTCGGACAAGGTGGCTCTAATGGTGTACTTTTTGCTTTGATTTGACTCTATTTTTAGGAGTTATGGGTCATTATATTTCTTAACATTGGACGTGATCGTCTCTTACTAGGTTGCTAGCTACCGCTGCAACCCGAATAATTACGTGTTTCTTATATTATTATCTTGTCAAAAGATAAGCGTTTCTAAATATTGCATTTTTTATTACGTCATATATGGTTATAACCTATACGATTATGACGTCATTCATCAAGCTTGTACACGAAAATGCAGTTCTTTGTCAAAATTGATTCTATTTTAGAAACTATTGTATTCTTAATTACAAAAGATACTAGATGTAGCAATTTCCTTTAAAATGAGCCATTATACAGCTCTCTATAAGTTTCCAGTGCCCAGCGGAGAAAAAAAGAAAATGCCCTCGATGCAGTATATCCTGGCTGCAGCCACTTTTCTTGATTTTCAAGCCAATATATATTCCCTTGTTTTTCAAGCCATGGGGCGGTAAGTTTCCTATATAGGGGTTTCGGACAAGACGATTCAAATAGTGTACTTCTCGTTCTAATCTGACTCTTATGTTTAGGAGTTATGGGTTATTATATTTCTTAGTATTGGACGTGTTCGTCTTTTACTAGGTTGCTAGCTACTGCTGCAACCCGAATAGCAGGGGCACCAAAAACAGGTTTTCCAACAGTTCCCCTGTAACGTTCTCTGAATGTTTAAAATTGTGAAACCAAAGATAAAGAAAAAAAAAATAATAATTCTGTGTATGCATTCAGGAAAGTAATTCCCAAAGAATTTCCCCTTATTGAAAATTTTCCCCTAGGAGAACCCCCCCCCCATAGAAAAACATTTGAAATCTTCGTATTATTCCCAGTAACAAAAACTATCTATAAACGATGGACAAATGTCAAAACTTGAAGCCTTTTCCATATGGGACCGTGGGGGGTCATATTTCAATTATGAGGAACCAAATGACCATCTAAAAATTTAATTCGGATTTTTTTATGAGAAAAAAGACACGGGAAGGAGTCCAATTGTTCTCCATTATGACTGGTCACTTGAAAGGGCACTTACATTTTAATTTTTTTTTGGGGGGGGGGGGGGGATGACCTCACTCCCAACCTTCTAGGACCTTTGGTTAGCCACAATCATCCCTGGGGAAAAAACACATCTATGATCTTTCTTTGGCAAAAAATAAACCATTCCAAATATTTGTAGATGAAAGCTCAAAACCACTTATAATTTTTGTTTGAACGAGCCCTCTCTTAATCTTCTAGGACCTTTGGTTCGATACGCTAAATCCTGGAAAACTTTATAATCACTCTCCTGCAAAATTAAATAAACATTATAAATGCTCTGTTTTCTGGGGCACGACAAGGTAATATTCGTATTTCTTTTTAAAAAGAAGCTTATAAAAATACCTGAAGTAGAAAGATCTTCACCAATTTTGCATGTCATTGTCCACTCAGGACTGCCTTTGGCACACACATATTCCGGTTTAGGGAAGCCATTGCTCTTCATATGGTTATCAAGCCAGTTTATCACTTGTTTTGTTCCTATACAAAAAAAAGAAAAAAAAACAAATGATACTTTATGTAAGAGAAAAATTTTTTGGAACTTCCAAGATGGATGTTAAGAAATCATTATCAATGTGCATTAAGTTTATTCCTGAGTAATAGTTGGACTTTCAATATAAGCAGTCTAAAAGACAACCACTATGGTCTGTACCTTGCTAAATCAATGTGCAGTCCAACAAGCGGCTTGAGCCAGACTGAGCTAAAAAATATGACAAATCATTAAAGAACTTTCAGAAAAAAAAACGGTGAAAAAACAAAACTGCTAAAGCCAAAACTTCTTTCGTTTTTGTTTCAATGTTGTCAGTTTTAAGCAAGCTTTGTATATTCAACCCTATATTAAGAATTTTATGGGAAAAACAGCTAAACTTTTTAACATAAAAAGAGCTTAATCTTTTTAATAGCACTATTTTTGAGAAATCAGTTGAGCACGAAAGGAGAAGAATGAGGTGTGACCCAGTGACGCAATTAAGTCAATTATCACGGCTGA
Organism: Artemia sp. Qi Xiang Cuo; assembly: GCF_049724085.1. NCBI lineage: Eukaryota > Metazoa > Arthropoda > Branchiopoda > Anostraca > Artemiidae > Artemia > Artemia sp. Qi Xiang Cuo. The sequence continues at coordinate 69,758,838 of NC_142802.1, read as the reverse complement.
CATAAGTTTGTAAGTTTTGACCTGTCATAATAATATCTGAAAATATGGCTTTGATTTTAACAAAAAAAAAAATGTTTTACTTAGAAAAAATATTGCAGCTGGAATTCTTTCAAATTCAAATATAATTTTTGTTTCTGGGGCCACTTAGTGAAATTTTATTTTCTCCCCCAATGGTGAAAGGCGTATTAGATTATTACGTGCATACGGACAGCCTAGTTGTAAAAGTAAAGACACACAACCTCTCTTTAAATCCATCCTACTATCAATGCTTTAAACTGGGACGCTAATGTATACCCTCTTTAGTGAATATTCAAAAGCAAAATCAGCTTGGAAGACTAAAAAATGAACAAGGTAGTGCCCTTTTTACAGAGCTGTTAAAAAGACCAGCAAAGGCGGTTTGGGACACTTTTGATTAAGAAAGATCTTGCACCTGATAAATTTAAAAATGCCACTTTTAGGAAAAATATTAAGGATAAAACTAACACGATTCGTTTGATAGATTTTAAACTCCTTGAACCAGTCTACGGACGATAGCTTTCAATATGAATATAGATCTCGAAACCAAAGCTCTTCTAAGTTTCCACATGAAGAATCACTTGAAGCTTCACTTATAGCACCAGGGTTCTTAAGGAATTAAAACGTAGTTAACGCAAGGTTGGTAGTCTAGAAGCCTTAGCAGACCCTAGTATTTTTAACAACATGGCTGATGTTTCATTAAAAAGAGCAAAATAATTTTTAGAAAAAGAAGAAAGTTTTACATTGCATTGAAATCGTAGAAACCGCATTGAAGAAACCGCATTGAAATCGTAGAAACCACATTTACATTGCATTGAAATCGTATAAAATTATGGCTGATGTTTCATTAAAAAGAGCAAAATAATTTTTAGAAAAAGAAGAAAGTTTTACATTGCATTGAAATCGTAGAAACCGCATTGAAGAAACCGCATTGAAATCGTAGAAACCGTATTTACATTGCATTGAAATCGTATAACATTATGGCTGATGTTTCATTAAAAAGAGCAAAATAATTTTTAGAAAAAGAAGAAAGTTTTACATTGCATTGAAATCGTAGAAACCGCATTGAAGAAACCGCATTGAAATCGTAGAAGCCGCATTTACATTGCATTGAAATCGTATAACATTATGGCTGATGTTTCATTAAAAAGAGCAAAAATAATTTTTAGAAAAAGAAGAAAGTTTTACATTGCATTGAAATAGTAGAAACTGTCCTAAACATTTTCCAAAGACTTTTTCATATTATCTGGAGAAATAGTTCAATCAAATAATCTAGTGCTTGAAGGAGACTTTGTAAAGTTTAATAAACCTTATAAATATTTATTAATTGCGATTGTTACATTTAGCCATTTTTTAAATGTTTTCCTTTTAAAGTCAAAGAGAGATAGCTAGTGAGGTAGCTGAGCATCTGGATAAACCTTCGCTCGTTCGTCTTTTTAGAAATCGCTCGCTGATCGTGGCAAAGAATTTTTAAGGCCTGCAGTAAAGAAAGTGTTGGCTAAGAAAGTTTAACAGACAATCGGTGTTAGGAATTGGACTTGCTTCAATAATCAAATGTCATAAAAAGACTGCAATATGAAAAGACATATCAGTATGAAAAACTTATCTAGAGGTAGACCCAATACTGAAAATTTACAAGTGTTATACATAATAATCTGTTGGAAGAAAAAGAAGATTTTGTCCTACCACCTGAAAAATTAATAAATCTGTAACATGGACCATCGTGTAATACTTGACCAATCAGGACAGCTAAAGCAAAGGAAATTGGCATTAATTTTAAAAAGGGTGAAAATCAACAATCTGGACCATCAAATGAGACAAGACTCAAAAACGAATATTTACAAGTGCTATAAATGATCATTCGTTGGAAGAAAAAGACGTTTTTGTCTCACAGCTTGAACAATTAACAAATCTGCAACCTGGACGATCATGTAAGACTAGACCAATAAGGGCAGCTAAAGCAAAGAGCATTGGCAAATTATCTTAAGTAATGAAAGTTCAAAATAAAGAAGAAAGAAAAATGGGGTTAGGAGATAAGCGACAGCGATAATCAAAATGTGTCAAAATTAAAAATGAAAGCGAGGGGAATTAAACTGATGATTCTTTTGAACCATCTTAACTATCAAATGTGATACGGCCAAGAGAAATGACCGAGCAAATAAAATTCACAGCAGGTGAAAATCAACAACCTGGACTATCATATGCAACAAGACCCAAAAAACAAAAATTTGCAAGTGTAATAAATGATAATTCGTTGGAAGAAAAATAAGTTTTTTCCCCCCATCTGAACAATAAATATCTACAACCTGGACTGTCATGTGAAACTACACCAATAAGGACAGCTAAAATGGGGAAAAATGGGGTTAGAAGATAAGCGACAGCGAAAATCAAAACCTGTCAAAATTGAAAATGATAGCAATGGGAATTGAACTGATGATTCTTTGGAACCACCTCAACTATCAAATGTGATACACCAAGAGAACAGATCGAACAAATAAAATTCACAACGGGTGAAAATCAAGAACCTGGACTATCAAATGAAACAAGACCCAAAAACGAAAATTTTCAAGTGTTATAAATGATAATTCGTTGGAAGAAAAGGAAGTTTTTGTCCCACCACCTAAACAATAAATAAATCTACAACTTGGACTGTCATGTGAAACTAGACCAATAAGGGCAGCTAAAGCAAAGGGTATTGGCTTTCAATTTACAATGTTTGAAAATCAACAACATGGACCCTCAAGTGTGAAATGACTCAAAAACAGAAATGTACAAGTGTTATAAGTGATAATTTGTTAGATGAAAAAAAAAGAATTGTTCCATCATCTGAGCAATTAAAAAATCTACAACCAGGACCTTCAAGTAAAACCAGACCAATAAGGGCAGCTAAAGTAAAGGGCAGCTAAAATAAAGGGCATTGGCAAATTGTCTGAAGTAATGAATATCCAAAATGAAGAAGAAAGAAAATAGGGTTAGAAGATACGCGACAGCAGAGTCAAAACGTTCCAAAATTGAAAATGATAGTTAAGATGATTGGCTTTGTGATTTTGAACTGGATAAGATCATCAATGCTTACCCTGCCTTTCTTTAAAAAGTCAAGTTTCGGCGATATGTATTTCATAATGACAAAAGACAAGCTGGGGCAAAAGTCGACGTTCAACATTCTATAAAAGCTCCAAGCGATTAAATAGCTATAAATATCGATAATAGAGTTAGGATAATAGAGATAATAGAATAGGAAGATAAGTCTGCAAACCAGGATTAGAATATTAAAAACTCCAGTGATGACAGTAGTCAAATATGACTCTGAAGCATGGGTGCTCCGAAAAACAGAGGAAGATTTGCTAGATCTTTTCCAGAGACATTGCTTAAGGATTGTTCTGGGTACCTGACTGACTGACCGCATTTCAAACAATAGGCTATACGAAAAATGAGGTTCAATACCGCTCTCTAGGGCTATAATGAAAGAAAGGTTGAGGTGGCTAGGGCACGTTGAGGGGATGACGGATGACAGATTGCCGAAGATTTTTCTTTTCGGCTAACCATCTAGGGCTAAACGGAAATCAGATCGCCGTCATCTGGGGTGGGAGGACGTCATAAAGAAAGATTTAAAGCAAGTGGGAACATCGTGGGAGGGTGGAAGAAGGGAGGCTTTGAATAGATTGGTATGGAGGAGAAGCGTGTGTAGCTGGGTACGGCGGTTTGGTGCTGCGGTGAGTTGTTAATAGTAGTAGTAGTAGTAGTAGTGGTAGTAGTAGTAGTCTTTTTGGTCTGGTAGGTAATCTCGTCCCCTGGTGATTTTGTAAAATCCTATTTCCCTTATTAACTATTGGTTCATTTTTCAAAAGAATATTGTAAATTGGGTCGATATTTAAATTTCCCGTGTCGACATTTAGCCCTGGCTGTCGCAAGAAGCTTTGCGAATCATTGAGCAACGCAGAAAAGCGCGGTTGGCCGGAGATATGCCCTCCTACAGACGGTTAAACGGGGTCAGGAACAAACTTATCCACCGAGACAAGCAACAATTTGTTGACAGAAAAGCTGATGAGCTAGAAGGTGCAGCACGAAAAGGTGACACCATGTTGCTTTTCAAGCATGTCAGAGACCTCAGCGAGGAGAAACCTCCAAAGATAGGAGCAGTTAAATCCTCCTCCGGCGTAATGCTCGAAGATGAAACCGTGCAGCTTGATCGATGGAAGGAGCATTTCACAAAGCTGCTGAACACCGACAGAGTCGACGTCGATCCCGACCTAGTCGCATCCGTTGAGCAAACAAAAAGCAAAAATCTACCAGAGTCTGAGCCTCCCTCTGTAGTAAGAGATACAGAATTGCTCTAAGCAGGATGAAAAACAACAAAGCACCAGGAACCTGCGGGATCACCATAGAGTTGCTAAAATTCGCAGGACCGCCGATGCTACTATGGCTGCGTATGCTGTTTTCCCTCGTTTGGACAACAGAACTGATTCCGCAAGAATGGAAGGAAGGGATAATTCTCCCTCTATGGAAGCGTAAAGGTAGTCGAAGTGATTGCTCCAACTACAGAGGAATCACCCTCCTGTCGGTTCCCGGCAAATTATTTGCCATGACTTTGATAGATAGAAGTACCCAGTTCATCCGTAAGTGCCGCCGGATTCAGCAAGCAGGTTTCATTCCGAACAGATCTATGACCGAGCAGAACTTCACCGTACGCCAGGTCATAGAGAAAGCTCGTGACTTACAGCGTAAAGAATACCTTGCCTTTGTTGACTTTAAAGCAGCCTTCGACTCGGTCGACCGTGAGTCTCTCTGGCTGATACTAGAACGAACAGGTCTCCCGAGAAATACTGTCGCCTGTTCAAAGCGCGCTACACTGGTACAAAAAGCTCCGTCCAGGTTACTGGTCGTCGAAGCTCACTGTTCAAAATAAATACCGGTGTACGGCAAGGTTGTGCTGCTGCTCCTGAACTGTTCAACGCGGTAATTGATTATGTCATGGATCGAACCACGAACCGGTTCCCCTTCGGACTAAGGTATAGCAACAGAGTTTTAGCCGATTGTGACTTCGCTGATGATATTGCCCTGATATGCACTTCTGCAGCTGAACTCGAAGAAGCCCTCAACACACTGTCGGAAGAAGCCCTGAAAGTGGGACTACACATTAGCTGGCAGAAAACAAAAATAATGATCGTTGACTCCGCAGGTAACACCGCCAACTCACCAGCATTCAACGTATCAGGGCACACCGTCGAGGTTGTCAAGTCTTTCACCTACCTAGGATCTGTCATCACGGAAAACGGCTCAGTCGAAACTGAAGTTCAGTCGAGCATCGGAAAAGCCGCATCAATTATGGCACGACTATGCCGTTCAGTGTGGTCAAAGCCCAACATCATCCGAAAAACAAAAATGCGGATCTACAACACCACCGTAACCCAAGTCCTTCTCTACGGTGCTGAGATCTGGCCGGCTGCTGCTTCTAATCGTGATGCCATAGACGTGGCCCAAACAAAGTTCTTGAGACGTATTGAAGGGATCAAATGGGACGACTTCGTCTCGAATACCCGATTGCTGGCACTAACAGATCAGACCCCCAACTATCGTCAGGTCGCTGCACGAACCCTACGGGGGTTCGGCCATTTGGTCCGCATGCCAGCAGAAACACCCGCCAGCACTCTCTTCAATTTGATCCCCCTGCGCATGGCTTGAAGTGCCCCCGCGGAAGGCCCCGGTTCAGATGGAGGAACAGCCTCACCCAGTACCTCTCAATGATCGGCACTGATATACAAGAAGCAGTCACGCTTGCACAAGACCGTTCCGAATGGAGGTGAAGAGTCACGTGTCTCACTACGCTGGACCACCAGCAGGAGTATTAAGTCAAGTAAGTCAAGTCAAGAAATAATAGTAAAACGTATTAAGACGTATTAAACAAAATAATAAGGTAATTGGAGCATCGCAATCTTCAGAATTAAATATGTCTAAAAGTTTTATTTCTTTGCCATATGTAACTGGTTTGGGAGAGAAGATTAAGCGAATTTTGTGTAAATATAACACTGATACATGTTTCTCAATCGGTGAGACCGATAGATAGTTTCCTTAATTCTGGGAAGGATTTAACTCGAGGAAGTTTAGTAAGTAGGGTGTATAAGATTCCTTGTTCTTGTGGGAAGTTTTATACTGGTAAAACTCACCAACAATTTCTTGAAAGATTTATTGAGTATCGCGACTTAATAGAAAAAGCTCTACAATTAAGCAAGCCTCCTGAGACCTTTGTTTTGGCTTTGGCTGAACATATTTTCTTTCATCTTGAACATTTCGTACAGTTTGATGAAGCCCTGGCTATTTTTAGTGATAGAAGTTTTTCTAAGTAGGCAAGGGAGGCTATAAAAATAAAAAAAAACATATGTTTGCTAATCTTTCAATGAATAGAGATACGGGAAATTTAATTATTGACCCAATTTATAATATTCTTTTGAAAAATGAACCAATAGTTAACAAGGGAAATAGGATTTTACAACATCATCAGGGGACGAGATTACCTACCAGACTAAAAAGAATTGCTTCGATAGTATCTAACAACAGGATTTTTCACAACAGAATAATTAACTTTATTTCAATTTTGTAATTTTTTACTCAGTTGCTTTGGTGTTCTCATCGAAGTAACTCTATTAGCTTCTGTTACCTACGTGGATCAGTTGCGACAATTGTATTTTATTAATATTGGTGGTGGTTGTATTTGTTTTTAGTTTATTTTATTTTTTTTGTTTCTTCTGTGCTGAAGACACCTCGTTTACATACAGTTTTACTCGTTTACGTCTGCGTCGTTTCAGTTTTTTGTCTTTTCTCTCTAATGGCCGCAGTCTCGGTTTTTTGATTTTTCATTGAGTTTTTTTTACTCTTTGTTGTTTACTGATAATTTTTTTTTTATGAGAGTGAAAGTATTTAAAAAGTGTTTTGTTGGCAAATTTGAAAATTTAACACCTCCTCAACAACCAGAGAAATTAGACAATTTTAAACAGAGAAACTTTTTCAGCAATTTTTTATCCTGACATAGACAGTATTTTTATATTAATTTTATAACTCCTCAAAGATAAATGTGTTAACCTGAAAGATTAAACTTAATATCACTCCCAAAAGATTTTATCTATGCTCTTTGACAACTTGGATGCACTTAAACTCTTTTTATTTATTTAAATTTTAAGAGCAGAAGTAGTAATAGTATTAGCCCCCAAAGTTTCGACTTGATTCTCCCAGTCGTTCTCGATATATTGCTGATATGTCTTATTGGCAACCATAAACACAACGCCTTTTGATTTAATTTAAAGCAACATTTGGTTTAAAGGATAATGGTTCAATTGCATGATTATGGGGGATTGGCATACCCGATATCCCTAAAGACGCAGTTGCTGGACCGTTCTAGTATGCTTAACACTATGGCTGTCTCAAAATTTTGACTGGATACGTTTGGAAATGAATGGGCTTTAGAGAAGGGCTACTTGCTGTTTTTTACTTGCAGAACCATCAATTTCAGTTTTCAATGACCATCGTGTAAACTGGAAATAGACCTGATATTTTATTTCAGAAACTAGTTTAAATAGTATTCACCTACCAGTACTAGAAGCGAAGAGACTTGGAGAAATTTTAAGCTTATCGAGCATTTCTGTTGCAGCAATCCTTTTTGCCTCTTTCTTGCTACTTGCACAACCTGAAAGTATGTTAGATAGGGGGAAAAAATTAGAAAGAAATGTATATATATATAAAGTAAAATAAATCCTTTCAAAGTATCAAGGACACTCAAGATGAAATCTGATTTTCGTTTTGAATTGATTGAGTGGAATCTTACACAAATAATAAATATCTTTAAAATATAGAAGAATCAAAAATTCAATACTAATGAAAAAAATCTCAATATGATGTCATAAACGTATAAACGTATGGCAGTAAAGAGTTTTAGACAGTTTGGATTTCATTTGAAAGTGTATTTGTCTTTGAGATTCAACAAATTGTTTATGTTTATTTTTTTTTTGCAGTTGAAAAGGGTTATAAAATTTATTTAAATAATTTTGCTTATTTAGTCTAACGGCTTAATGTGAGTATCCATGGTTTCGACGCAGTGCTATTTTCTGACTCGAGAAGTGCCATATAAAACTCTTTCGTTTTCTTCTGGCTCCAGCAGAGCATGCTAATCGGAAACATGAGTAAACAGGTCATCAAAGGGTTATGTTATCACAGTGAAAATATTGACCATAAGTTTATTCTAAATAATTCTCAATTAGGGCATTATCCAAGTAAAATGGTATTGATGACTAAAATTTTCATATAATTATTTGAAAAAAATAAATGGGGGAAACTAAAGCCTAAAGCAAGGGGGAGTGAAATTGTATAGTCAGAAAAGCTGAAGACGAGCAAAACTGCTATGAATGAATAAGAAAAACCTAAATTCACATAAATCGAAATGTATCACACCACACTTAAAAAAATAACTGATAGATGAAGAAAGTCAAACCTAAAATAAACGGAAATCAAACTAACTAATTAAATTGAATTAAAAAAAGACTACAATTATTGAAAATAAAAGTTTGGTTACTCTTTATCGGGCAAGCTTTCAATATTAAATTAAAACCACTTGCACTTTATCGATTGTTTTTAAAATCATGTTTCTAATGTAAAATTTCGGTGGATGAAGAAAAACATTTTCAATGATAGGAAATAAAAAACTGTATAATGTTTGCTTTCCTATTGATCTAGAACCATCCTGACACTATTATCATGTAGATGGTGCTAGGCATACCCTCCGGAAAACTCCCCTGGAAATATTCCCCACGTGGAAAATTCACACACAGATAATTCCCCCATACGTCCCCCCATAATTTCGTATGTTCATTAGAAAGCAAATTGAAAGTTCCACTCACCTGTTTAAGTAACAACAAAATATTGTGACAGAGTAGAGTGGCATTTTTTGCCATTTTGTGGCGTAAAACATCAATTTTAACCCAAAGGATCCTATAAAAATTCTGAGATAAGAATTTAATTTAGAGTTTTCAAAAAACTATCCGCTGAGCATTCCAGTTTTAGGGTCATCAATTCCGCATGGTGGACGTAGTCCATACAAAATAATATGTCAAAATGAACTAAATTTCATTTAGCAAAGTATATTCGTTTGAGACTTTACGTATAGTTTTTACGTGCAAAGTTTTTACTTACAAAGACAAAGTTTTTACGTACAGAGGTGCATAATTTTGCATTACTTCCTATAGAGGAGTGCCGATGGATTTTGTGTAAGTTGGGGGAGTTTATTTCAACTTTTAGAAACTGTGCTTTCATACCCAGATTCTCCTTCTCTTGTGAACATTTAAATAATTATAGAAGAAGATTTGGGTGAGGAGGAATAAACTGGGGGGATGAAGGCTTACACTCAGATTCCTACCAACACAAAGACGGAGAGGTGGAGGGGGGCATTGTAAGCAACAGTAGGAAAATCTTCCGGTGAGGGGAGAAGCAGGGGGGGCAATGTTTTCAAGAAGCTTTGTTTTCATTCAGATTTAAAAGGTCATTTTTGTCATTTCCCTATTCATATACATCATTTACTGTGGTTTTGTTCCCCAAAGGGTATTGGACCCTTACTAGTGTCCACGAGAAATATCCCTATAAAAAGGCTGGTTTGACGAATACACCTGGAAATTCGAGGAAATGATGACCCTTTAATTGGATTTAATATTTCAGGCCCCCTTCTAATATAAAGTTGAAGGGGTTCTTTTTATTATGGATGATTATCATGGTCGAAGCCTTTTATCTTACGACTGTTAAAACTGAATTTTAAAAGAAAGAGCTGAATGAGGGAGCAGTACCCTTTCTCCATATTTAAGAAAGCCTTGGATCAAACAGTTCAGAGCACAGTTTATATAATTAGCAGTATGAACATTCTCTATCTCACCCATTATAAAAACCCGGACCGAGGCTAGCTTGTTTCTGCATTAGCTTTATTTCCGTTTTGGCGGTTATAAACATATGCGAAGTCAGATTTGCGGGACTGCAGGTTAGTCTGTTTCTGACTGTTTCCATCAACGTGCATTGAAACAAACGGAAATAAAGCTAATGCAGAAACAAGCTAATGCAGAAATAAGGCAGAAATAAGTGGGAGGAGCTTTTTGTTCACGAAGACCAGAAATGATCTGCGATCAGCTTACTGGTATATTCTGTCTACTGTGGTTCAGAGTAACAAACTGTAAATTAATTCCATGAAAGTCATACCTAAACAAATTTAAACTCATTAGCGTTTGTAAATTTAAATTGTGTTTGACGAACCAAATTGCACAAAAATGGCGGGCTTATATTAGTAATGATACGGGCACCACCAGCAGGTTGTCCAGCATCGCCCCATTTTCTTCCTACCATCTAATCCAGCCTCTCTTAGCAAACATTTCCACCCAAAAAGGAAACTAAACAATGTTCAAACTTTTTTAGATATTTTGAATCGCGGATCTATAAAACAGAAGCAACGTTTTTGAGTATTATAGCAGTAACACGTTTGAATTTGTATAAAAAATCCTTTTCACTAAAAAAGAAAAAAAAGTAACTAAGTAGCAAGCATAGTTTCATAAATAGGAATTAAACTCCCCCGAAGCAGGGAGCTATCTTGATGGAAATTTTGAAAGCCTGGCACTGCCCAGTTTCTTTTGATTTACCCTGCCACTCTATATGAATTGCCTGAAAATAGTTTTCATGACAAAAGTGCTAATTTTTTCCCTGAATGCCCTACCTAAACAAATTTAAACTCATTGCGTTTGTAAATTTAACTCGTGTTTGACAAACCAAATTGCACAAAAATGGCGGACTTATATTAGTAATAACACAGGCACCACCAGAAGTTTGTCCAGCATGGCCCCCACTTTCCTCCTACCATCAAATCCACCCCCTCTTAGCAAACATTTCCACCCAAGAATAAAACTAAACAATGTTCAAACTTTTTTAGATTTTTTGAATCGTGGATCTATAAAACAAAAGCAACATTTTTGAGTATTATAGCAGTAATATGTTTCAATTTGTATAAAAAATCCTTTTCACTAAAAAAAGTAAAAAAAAGTAAGTAAGTATGACGGCACTAGGCCCTTAAGGTCCAAACCGGCGGTGCTGATCTCTGTTTCGTGGCCCTCCATCCAGGAAGTGCAATGTGGAAATTTAGGGAATTTTGTTTTCACGAAAAAAAATTTTAGGGTATCGTCCACTAGGTCTACATCAGAATCCCAGTTTTTCCATAGGAACTATAGAACTTTTGTGTTTTTTTAGTTTTTTTATTATAATTTAAAGAATATGGGGTGGCAAGGGGGCCTAGAGGTCATACGTTTGTTAAATCCTTGAAATCTCAAGATTAAGGTCTGCACACATTAACTTGGAGGAATGAGGAGGAAGTCCAGCTTCTATCGGAGTGACAACAGAACTAACTTAATTTTTGAATTAAAATCAAGCTGCCATCAATCGATGGCTAATTGGAGAAAAAGCCAAGACAGATAGTCTGAGTGAGAGGCACAGCTGGCATAAACCTTTTTCAAAAATGTATAAAAATGATGTCATTTCACTTGTTGATAGATATTCGATCATCCATCCATCCATCTTAGGATAGAACAAAGTAGATAGTCATAGAACCGAAGGCCGAGACCAAGTCCGTTGATTTTTGAATTCAAATCATGTTGCCATCAATCCATGGCTAATTGGAGAAAAAGCAAAGACAGATAGTCTGAGTGAGAGGCACAGCTGGCATAAGCCTTTTTCAAGAATGTATAAAAATGATGTCATTTTCATTTGTTGATAGATATTCTATCATCCATCCATCCATCTTAGAGTAGAACTAAATAAGATAGTCATAGAACCAAAGGCTGAGACCAAGTTCGTTGATTTTTGAATTAAAATCATGTTGCCATCGATCCATGGCTAATTGGAGAAAAAGCAAAGACAATTAGTCTGAGTGAGAGGCACGGCTGGCATGAGCTTTTTTCAGGAATGTATACAAATGATATGATATTATTATTATTATTTATTGGAAGACCCGTCATACAAAAAAGGAAAAGACGGAGCAATAAGCGAAAAAAAAAGAAATACACATAAACTTAGCAGTTATATATGTAGTTTTTAGTGGCGAAGGCTGGAGCAAAGATCTAAATTAGCACTTAGAACAAACTACAAAACGAGAAAGAAAAATTCAATTATACACTGCTCTGCAGGTACGTGAAATGTTTCTTTTTTTATGCTCCTAAATACTGAACAAACATAAGCAATATGAACATCATTGCATCAATCCTCAATTGGTAAAAAAGATCAAACCAAATAATCTTCAGTGAATTAAAAATATACAGTAGATAGCAGTATCAAATAGTGTAAATATGACAAGAAACGGTAAAAACACTTAAACGACACTCTCGTCCGCTGGTCTTAAAATCAGGTCATTCTCAACAAAATGATTCATTTACTCTGATATATATAAGTATCAGAACCAAGGAAATTATTCAATCACGGATCCTTTTATATATTTACTTAAAGCAATATGCTTAAAAGAACCGATAATCAATAAACAATTAAGTTACTAGTAATATACGCAATATATTATCAAAGAAAAATTGACACCAAAAATGGAGAATGACAAGCTACACTTAAATTGGACTCATACGAAAAGAGACTAAATCATCAATCAGTTTAAAAAACTGCAACAATTATGCTAAGCGCGAACAAAAAACACTTAAAAAAAAGACACAACAAACTCATCTTAACTAATTGACCAGTACTGATGACCAAGAACGGCTCAATTTCGTTAATCAAGAGTTAAAAGCAAAATATTTCCTCTCCACAGCTATAATCGAGTCAGAAATAATGAACTTTCTAATTATACAAGAATTGCGCATCCAAGGGGGAAAACGTAAAAGATATTTTGCGAACCGGAAGAAAACTGAACGAATTTTTACTTTTCAGAATTTGTGAGCATTTTCCAAAACGGCAATATGTACAGATAATTTGGTAGAGCAACATAGTTAAAAAGTTTCGAAAGAAGACGACGGTTGTAGCGTAACTTATTAGTTACAAAAGGAGCATATGATAACCTAACTCAACGTTCAATGTGAGCAATTAATAGTTGTCGCGTGTGCATTATTGACAAACCAATGGGAAGACCGAGGTAGGTGATATGATCTACTGGGTTGATCCTACTATTTCCGAGAGGAATATCCCTAGGCGACACTTGCTTCCAGTTGAGGAATACAACTTTGGACTTTTTGGAAATGAACTGAAGACCTAGTTTAGCATACTCAGATTGCGGTGTTGCGGAAATCTTGCTTATGCACTGGATAGTGCGACTCAAATTCAGAATGTCGTCTGCATAACATACGAGAGATAAATCAAGACCGGCAAAGATGAAAGATGTGGGAACAGCTGACTGTGCATCAAGAACTCCATTATTGAAGAATGAAGGGGAAGAAACAGCACCTTGACGAGTACTTTTTTCAACATTGACAAAAATATTAGGGGTTGGTGCGTAGACTTGAGAGCCGTCAACTCTAGTTAATGGGTGAGGTATTAGGCGAAATTTAAGACGATAATACATGTCTCGAAGGGCTCTCTCCACATTTTGCTGCATGGAGTAGCATAGCGGCGTGAATGAGAGAGTCAAACGCTTTACAACCATCATGCCCGGCCAACACGAGAGTTTCACCTGATGGATCAGCATCGATCAATACGTTCTCGACAGCCGAAAAAGCGTGGGCACAACCAAGACGTGGCTGGAATCTAAATTGGTAAGGTGGAACATAGCATTTGGCATTCAGATATTCAATGAACTGAAGTTCAAAAAGCTTACAGAAGGTAGTAGCCACTGTTTTAGGGCGGAAGGACGAGAACTGGGTAGCGATTTTACCTTTCCTTTGAATTGGAGTGAGATTTTCGATTGAGAAAGAAGAAGGTACAACTCCTTGGGTAACAATCATCTGCATCAAAAGAGCAATATGGTTTACCAGCAGCTCACTTCCATGCAGAATGTGAAGTGCTCATTTTATCAATGCCAGAAGATTTCTTACGCTTTAGGCATTGGATTGCTTGCAGTACAGAATCAACCGAAACAAAAAAATTGTCGGTTGGACAACTAGACAAAAATTTATCAAGCTTATTTTTATATTCGGACTGTAGGGCTGTATCTGGTGAGGAGAATTCAGCAGAAAAGTATGAATTCCATTCGGAATCAGGAATAACTTGAGCAGATAGACGGGTGCTAGGAGGATCTCTTGATACATTTGACGGAGAAGCTTGCTGGGACGTCTCTTCAACTATCTGGTTCATGTGGATAGATAGTTCTCTTGCAAACTTTCTTTTGGTAGAAAGACGAATTTCAGAAACCCAGCCAAAGCGAGGACGGTCACACTGGAGCCACAACTGGTACCAAAATTTGGATTTTCTCTAAGCTTCAACTAGGCTCGGATTACTGGACCAATGCTTTGTGACACCCCGACGTATACGTTTAAGAGGTATAGCGGCTTTTTATTGCGTCTTGCGTCTTGTAGCCATGATGAAGGAAATTCCAGGCCCTCGAGAGACGGTAGGTCTTTTAACGGAAATCAACCCGGACCTGATGGACAAGTCTCGCAAGGCATATGGCCACTACTTGTCACAAGAGTACCAAAAAGAATACATTTAGGTCATAGGAAATAAATTCAAAAGTTATATCGTGAAAGAAGTCAGAGAAGCAAAATATTTTGCAGTTCTTGCTGACGAAACAAAATACCTCTCAAAAAAGGAACAATTTACGATCTTAGTGTGCTATGTTCATGATATGAAAATCAAAAAAAGAGCAATATGTTGCTACCACATGCCCAAGGTTGACCCTGAGAGTTTGGCCGACTTTATTTACAACGAAATGAAGGGTATCAGCCTTGATTGGTCAAAATGTGTTGGACAGTGCTATGACGGGGCAAGTGTAATGAGCGGACATTTTTCAGGAGTGCAGGCCCGTTTCCGGAAAAAGGCACCGCGAGCAATGTACACTCACTGTCATTCCCATAGACTTAACCTTGTTATTGGCGATTGCAAGCAGAAAAAACGGAGAATTTCGTCAGTATTTTTAGTTTTACAAATAGCTATGGTTTTGTTTCTAACAGCAAAACTCGATACCAGCTAATTGTCAAGGCCCAAAAACTGTCAACGTGGCTTTGTTAACGCTTGAACCGACAGTTGTGGCAAGGTGATCTTACTGGTATAGATCACTGGCTACAATTCTGGATATGACTGCATACTCTCAGTTCTGTCAGTTGTTTAAGAATCTTCTGACAGAAAGGAAGCAGCAGAAACTACAGGTCTTAAGAATCAACAAAAGTCGTTTCCCTTCATATTCACTTTATATGTCATTCACAAAGTTCTTGCAATGATCAGCCCTCTTTCTGAATAACTGCTGGCCCCAGATCTGATCATTTGAGACGCCTTCACTTTAATCACCACAACAAAAAACCAACTGAAGACAATGCGTGATGTCGAGTATTTTCGAGTTCAAGTCTAAGAAGGTGGCTATTACTGTTGAAGCTGATCTGTTGAAAACAATCAATCTTGCTTCAACCGTACCAGCAAAATCAATACGAGTTCAGAAGATATCCGGAAAGCTCAGGGATTATTTGATGACATCGACACTTGGAAAGCACGGCACTGAATCTGAGAGCACAAGAACAGAAGAGAAAATGCGAAGGGAGTTCTACGAGGTTTTGGACAGAGTGGTAAATGAGTTTGAAGAGAACTTTTCTGTCCATCTGCCAATACTAGAAGCCACACAATGCTTTAACCCCAAATCTGAAGACTTCATGAACACTGATTTACTTCTCGAGATCACGACATACTTCGATAAGGCTACCATCGATGTTATAGAGCTGAAGAGTCAAGCTTTAATAGCTCGTGCATATGTGTCGCAGCTTCCACAGAAACTGGCAAGCGCTTTAGATCTTTTCGAAAGCCTAGGAGGATTAAAAGAAGCTTTTTCTGAGGTCCTTGAAGTCGTGAGGGTAGTCCTCACACCCCCACTCACAACATGCTTAAATGAACAATTTTCTCTGTGTTGACATTTGTGAAGGATTACCTTCGGACAGGAATTGACAACGAGCGACTCTCGCATTTGATCCTTGTGTTCTCTGAAAAGGCTGCAGTGAAAGAGCCCGACTTTGAAAAGCTTGAAGACGACTTCGCAAAAATGAAGCCAAGGAGATATCCATTGCTTAAGTAACTGCACGTAACTTTCAGTTTTTAATTTGTACAGTGAATGTTCCATCTTGTAACGATTTTTTGGTTCCTAACAAGGCTGCAAAAGGCAAAATCTAAATAAATTACGTTGCTTTAATTTGTATTCGAAGACTAATTTGAAGAGTAGTCTGTCAAACAGAGTAATTACATTTTGAGTCTGGATGGTAGCCCGAAATTGATCTTTGCCCCCCTCCTGAGGTTTTCTGAAATGGTACCACTGGTAATAAGGTAAGAATTTTAGGAAATGTTTACAGGGAGTTTCAAATAAACGAAAACAGTATATGCATGCTGGTTTTCAAAAGGGCATATAAGCAATATCATAGGCAGCGCTGTTCTATAAAAGCTAGAAATATCATTGAAGCTTTTAAAGGAGCTAACTCAATTGGAAATTAAAACTTCTAGTGCCTTTGTAGGAGTCAAAAGAGATTGGAAGGCAAACGACCCTCTTCCCAAGCCCATTCCTTTTCAGAATAAATCCAGTAAAAATTTTGAGACAGCAATTTTGTTCAGCATAATGGAACTGTCCAGTAGCTATGTTTCTATGATATTGGGTATGTCTCCCCCCCCCCAATTGTGAAATTGGCCCATTATCCTTTATAAATAAATGTCCGTTTAAAACAAGATCAAAAGGCACTGTGGTTTTGGTTGCAATAAGATACCTAATAAATATCTCGTGAGCGACTGGTGGTATTAAGTTAAAACTTTCGGGGCTGCTACTATTACTACTTCTGTTCTTACAATTTAAACCAATAATCCAGGTTGTCAATGTGTATAAGTGAAATTTTTGGGAATGATATTAAATTTAATTTTCAGGTCAGCTTGAGGAGGTATAAATTGAAATAAACAATTCTATTTGTGTCAGGATTAAAAATTGTTGAACAAGTTTCTCCAACAATAGAGAGGCTTTGGTCACATTCAACAGCAGGAGATAGGGAGCATACGATGGCATTGTATAGGGAGATAGGGGGCATATGACGGAATTTCATAGGGGGATAGGAGGCACACGAATGCATTGCATTGGAACATAGGTTATTCATCACAGCATTGCATGTAGAAATAGGTACTTGTACTTGTACTGGTTGTGGGAATCAGGCGTTTCCACCTTGCCCGGTATAAGAAATTAAATAAAAAAATTCTTCAAAAGAGAGAGCTTATAGCCTCTTGCGTATATTACACGGTTGCCTATCTGTTCTGAAAGAGTACGATATTTTTAATAATTAATTAAAAAAACTTTTTCCACAAAATAAGTTTTTCAAAGAAAAGTAACATAATTTGCACTTTACTGAAAAAATATGAATGTTTTTACTTTTATAACTTTAATAAATCAAATAATGTTAACATTTTGATTTGTGTTTGACTCGGTTATTTATTGTAATTTGTAATTTGAACAATTGAGTTTGACTCGGTTATTTATTGTAATTTCTGTTCGTTTTGGGTTTCATGTATTTATCGATGCTGATTTGTGGTAGTTTCACACTTGGTAGATTATTTGATTTTATTTTTGCTCATTTTTTGTATAATCAAGTACTTCACTTCTCTTTGAAAAAATTATTTTGTGGAAATAGTTTTTTTTATTAATTTCTGTTCGTTTTATATTGACATAGCCTTTTCAGGGAAAAAGATAATAATACTTTGAATCTTTTCGTTTTTTTTAAGACTTTATAGTTTTGCCTGCTATTTGTATGCTGGAGAAAAATTTTCAGCAATTTTTAACAATGTACACCCTTTTAAAAATCTGGACACAAATAGTAGTGTTTAATTTAGTTTCATAACTCGTCTAGTTGACCTGAAATAGAAAACTTGATACCATTCACAAACAAAATCTGTTTACTTTCCTTAATAGCTTGGTTACACTTACGCTATGTTGATTTGGTTAATTTTTAAGAACAGAAGTAGCTCCGAAAGTTTGAACATAATACCCTAAGTCGTTCTTTGGATACTGCTGTGATGCCTTATTGGGAATTAACGTTAACACAGTGCATTTTGATTTAATCTTAAGGCATCATTTAGTTTTTAAATATAATGGGCAGATGGGAGAGTGGGCGTGGGAGGGGACTAGGTGCCCTCCAATCATTTTCAATAAACAGGGCATTAGCACTTTCTATTTTCAATCGAATGAGCCCTTTTCGAAGTTCCTAAGACAACTCCTTCGATACGAAGTGCCCTGGTCTAACAAAAAAAAAAATAATAATAATACATTGTACCCACATCGATCTTTACTATAAAAATGTCAAGCCTTCCAATCACTTTAGAATATTGTAAAGTGCACTAGCCCTTTTAATTTCCAATCGAATGAGCCCTTTTTGAGTTTCTACGACAACACTTTCTATAAAAACCCTATATGCCCCCAGGGCATAATTTACAACCTTTGCCCTGAGGGCTCTGAGGGGGTTGTCATCCTCAAAGACCTAATTTCCAGAACTTTTAACTACGTAAAACAAAATGGCTATCTCAAAGTTTTAATTGAATGGGTTTGGGGAAATGGTGAACGTGAGAGGGGCGTTAGTTGCTCTCCATTCACTTTCAACCATTAAAACAGGCACTAGCCCTTTCAATATTCAATTGATTGAGCCCTTTTGAAATTTTGTGCGACAACGCTTTCAATAAGAACCTTATATGCCCTTCGGACATAACTTACAATCCTCGCCCTGAGGGCTGGGGGGGGGGAGGTTGTCATCCTCAAAGACCTAATTTCCTGAACTTTCAACTATGTTGAAAAAAATTGTTATCTAAAAATTTTGAGTGAATGTGTTTGGGGAAACAGTGGGCGTGAGAGGGGGATTGGTTGCCCTCCAATCACTTCCGACTATTAAAAAAGCACTAGCCCTTTCAATTTCCAATCGAATGAGCCCTTTTTGAAGTTTCTACGACAACGCTTTCTATAAAAACCTTATATGCCCCAGGACATAACTTACAACCCTTGACCTGAGGGCTGTGAGAGGGCTGTCATCCTCAAAGACATAATTTACGGACCTTTCAACTACGTTTGAAAACATGGCTTGCCCTCCAATCACTTTTGACTATTAAAAGAGGCATTAGCCGTTTCAATTTCCAATGAAATGATAACTTTTTGAAGTTTTTACGAAAATGCTTTAAAAAAAAAATTATATGCCCCCAGGGCATAACTTACATCCCTTGTCCTGAGGGCGTGGGGTAGTGTCATCCTCAAAAACATAATTTTCAGACTTTTTAACTACGTCGAACTAAATAGCTATCTCGAGATTTTGATTGGATGTGTTTTGAGAAATGGTGGGTGTGAGAGGGGTGTTAGTTATCCTCCAATCACTTTCAACTATTAAAAAAGGGCACAAGCCCTTCTAATTTCCAATCGAATAAGCCCTTATTGAAGTTTCTACAACATCACTATCTATAGAAACCTTTTATGCCCCAGGGCATAATTTATAAACCTTTCCCCGAGGGCTCTGAGGGGGTTAATTTTGATTGGATGTATTTGGATAAATGGTGGACGTGGAAGGGGTGTTAGTTACCTTCCAATCACTTTCGACTATTAAAAAGGGCACTAGCCATTTCAATTTCCAATCGAATGAGTCTTTTTTGAAGTTTCTACAAAAACGCTTTCTATAAAACCTTATATGCCACCTCGTCATAATTTACAGCCCTTGGCCGAGGGCTTTTGGGGGAGGGTATCAACCTCAAAGACCTCATTTCCAGAATTTTCAACCACGTTGAACAAAATGGCTATCTCAAAATTTTGATTGGATGTATTTGGGAAAAAGGTGGGCGTGAGAGGGGGGTTAATTGCCCTTCAATCCCTTTCGACTATTAAAAAGGGCACAGGCCACTCCAATTTCCAATCGAATGAACCCTTTTCGAAGTTCCTACGACAACTTCTTCGATACGAAGTGACCTGGTCTAAAGGAAAAAAAAATAATACATTGTGCCAACATCGTTCTTTACTTAGGCAGCGCGATTGCGCTGCCCATTATAAAGACTTTGAATCAACCTCCTCCTTAGAAAAGGTACGATTCATCTGCTAACCCTGGTTTAGACAATTCCACTGAAACTAGCAAAAACAATTCATGTAATGATACATATAGCCGTACAAATTGTTATTCATCTGCTGTTCCAGATGAATGAAGTTCCAGCTCGATTCATCTGCACTTGCCCTTTTTACATAGGCCCAGCTATCAGTGCTTTACCCTATGATGCAGAATTCGATTTATTAATATAAAAGGAAATGGACAAATTTGGATATAATGTGAAATCTAAAAGCGCTGACCCTCTTTGCTGCATCCATGGTTACACCTACTTTTACAAGCACCGAGCCAGCAATAAGTGCTTCCAACAGCCTTGCTAAAAGCCACGTATTTGACAATGAAATTCAAGATGATTTTAAAGACTTTTTCTCAACATTAACAAATGAAATGTTCCAAGACTTTACTGTGAGATCTACAATCGCTGATCCTCTTTTAGGCGCTTCATCTAATGTTACACCTACCCCTACAAGCGTCGAGTCAGGTACAGGCACTTCCTAAACCCCTGCAACAAGCCACTTAGTTAACAAATATGTTCAAGGTGATTTGATTTTTTTTTATATTAACGAATAAATTAGGCACTTCATCTATTGTGGCATCTATTTCTGCACGCAACGACCAAGCTATAGACACTTCCTTTGCCCCTGCAACAACCCACATATTTAGCAATCAATTTCAAGGTCTAGCAGACCATATTAGTGACAATATTGGAAGAGGCCCAATACCCCCAAGTGATTTTGATAACATTTTTACCACAGGTGTAAATTTCGAAGAAAGTAAATTCATTATTCCATATCTGCTTGAATTTGAAGATGGTTTTAATGATATTTTCACCAAAACTGATAATATTTAAGAGAGTCAGTTCGTTATTTCCCCCTTATTTTGAAGAGGCTTCACCTGGCGAAATGTAAGATTTGTCAAGTTAAGAAAACATTGTTTTTGATCAAATTGGAAAGGGAGATCAATTCCTTTGTTTTAAACGGTTGTAAATGATACTTAAGATTCTACAAGTTCAATTTATCGTGTGTGGGTAATACTCTTGGAGAAAGTAAAGAAATCTTGAGACTTCAACTTGCTGCTCATGCCGTTTTTTCTAAAGAAGAGAGGGATGGTCTAAAAGTTGTTTTGCTATCCAATATGGAAGCTTTTCCCAAACATGGGGATATACAAGAAATTTTAGAGAAATGTATTTCAAAAATATACAAGACCGTAGAAAAATACTCTGAGAATAGTTCAGGTTTTACCATTACAGTGACTGTCGGCCTCGACTTACATTTAGTACTCGCAAACTATAGTCGTTCTATTGGTCAAAAAGGGACCCAAATCTCTGAGCCATTAAAAAAAACAAGCCGTTATTGGTCTAAATTTGATCAAAATAATGCCTGTTTTTATTGGGCTGTTTTAGTGTGTGGCATCCAAGGTTTAAAAGATAATGCTAATAAAGATAATTTAATACTTTTGAACGAAGTAAGATTGGAGGGGGAGGGGGCGGTATTTCCTGAAGTTTTCTTCAAATTTTTCGAGGGAAGATGGCCAATTACAATGAAAGATATTAAAGTGAGGGAGGTCGAAGACACTAATGATAGAATAAATGTGCTTTATTATGATAATAATGTAGAAAAAATTATGTCCTATGCACGGTTCTTTTAATGTTAACATGAAATGCTATGCCTTTTTATTATATGTTGAAAATAATAGATACGGACTTTTTTTCCAACAGTGAACCTTGGTAAACTTATTCCGCGTGTAAAACATGGTGCTAGATTTTCTTGTGTTTACTGCATTTCACCAAAACCTAGCGGGGAGGCGTTCGAAGATCATTTGAAATATGGTTAGCCCCATGGTCTACAGGTAGCAGAAACTTTATCGAAAGATAAAGTGATCTTAGAAATTAATAATTTTTGTGCAGAATCCCAATGGAATACACTGTTGTAGACTGATAGAACCCTACTTGCAGCCACCTTTCCAAGTATTTTTTCAAATCATTGTTTTTTCTTTTTATCAAATCATTGATTACTTCGTGGATTTTTTTTCTGCAAGTCGAGTGACGAGATTGGGACGATCTTAAGTGGACTCCTCGTTGATAAATTCATTATCATCAGATATAGTACGCGTGGAATTTTTAATCTCTGGCTAATGGAGATGAAAACGTATAACGATGGTACAAGGTTACGAACAATAGTCACTGCAACTTCAAAATGTTTGATATAGTACCGCACAGATACGATAAGGTAAATGGTGATGGTTGTAATACTTTTTCACGAAGAAATGCATTCCGTTTCGCAGTTGAGTCGCAGATAAGCTAAAAAAAAACAAAAAAAAACCTAGGCTTTAATCAGCTCAAATAGTTTTTGATTAAATTTTATGCACTGGATGTCATGAATTTTAAATCGAATGATTGACTCAAAAATATGCTTTTTGGAAAAGTTACCCACCAAACGTAAATTAATAAATCCTCTCTGATGCAGGTCAAATATTACAGTATGCAAATAAGGGCCTTTGGTGTAGCCAGGTTGGAAATCGATATGATGTTGCGCCACCTAAAGTCATGTTAAACTTGGACCACTTGCTAAGGTATTCGGAGTGGTTTCCGTGTGGACTTTTATTTCCCAAGGATAGTCTATTAGGAGGTACTTTCCGTGGGATAATTTTACTTGGGGATTTTTTGAAGGGGGGGGGAGAATATGCCAGACCCAGAGTCAAAGGGTTTATTACTTGATAACTTTTGTCTGTAACGAAAATTATTGCAGTTGATTAAACATGTTTTACTAGAAATGCACCCTACCTCTAAGCATAAAAGATACATTACTGACCTAAATAAATATTCGGGTGGGAAAGCAACTCTAACCTAACTGCTTACCTTTCATCGTTAAAGCTCCTGTTTTCTCCAGTAGGAAAATCGACTTCGATGTAATCACTGAAGCTGATGCCTAAGCGTGGTAAGATTGATTGTAGATATCGTTGAAGTTGAATGAATTAACGAATTTGATTTTTCTGGAAGAGACTCACGATAAATATGCTTGATGAGAGGTAAAAACTAATAGCATTAAGCACAATGGTACACATATTAAAAGAAAAAAACATGTTTTTGCCGTGGATCATTTTAAAATAGCTATAATATACAGTAAAAAGGACTCGTAAAAAGGGTGCTAGAGCTTCGAATTTCTAATCGATTGAACCTCTCTGAAGTTTATAGACAATGCCGTCAATAAGAACCTTATAGTTCAAGGATGGTCAACTAGCATAACTTATAGCCCTTGCCCTATGGTTGTTTTTTTTTTTGGGGGGGGGGCTATACCTGCACACAGAGCACAGAAATTGATATCTATCATCTTATATTTGAACTCCTTGAGTCGAAAGATCTACTTAAAGATATCTGAGAATATCTTATAAGTAAGAGACAACCAAGCCAGTAGCTCTGTTGCCCACAGAGTGAAGCAAAAAGAAAAGGGCTAAATAGTATCAACTGAATAGCCCCCCTGCTGTGAATTAGAAGAAGGAAGAAGAAACAGCAGCAGCAGCAATGATTTTATAACACCTGTGGCTGCTATTCAAAAGCGAAGACGGATTGATTCACCCTCCAGTTTGCAAAAGGGGAGTGGACATTACACTACGTGTTTGTGTTCTAAATGGTTGAAGTTCTGAATCATGTCTATGAAAATATTGGTGAAGCGGGAAGTTTAAGTTCCCCCAAAACCTTTTCTAAAGTTGTCTCTGTCAGCAAATTAAAAAAAGCAAAGGTGCACCACCAATGGATATGAATATATTACTAATACTGATAGTACAGATGCACTTAAAAATGCTACAACTAGTGAATTACATCTAGTTGGAAAAATATATCATGAAATATTTAATATACCCCAATGGCTACCACCCAATGTTAAAGTGAATATAAAACTGACGCTTGCACCATCCAATTTCATATTGAGAAAAGAACTTGCTGCCAATCCTGATGTAAGTCTCTCTTTAACCTCGGCAATACTTCATGTACGCAAACAACAGGTCATGAGTTCTGTTGCTTTGGCAGTGGAAAAACTGAGACCCAGTGGAAATAATATTAAACTACTTGTTCCTCATAAAATCACCAATCAACGTCATATTGCCATGGGCTCACGCACCTTCACCGACTCATCCTTTATCCATGGCGAAATTCCGTCAAAACTCGCTTTGGCATTTGTAAAAAGCGCCAGTGCAATAGGATCGTGGACTGGATTTCCACATAAATTTGAAATGTTTGGACTTTCATCTCTTGTATAGTTGGCTAGGCTCTTGGCTGATAGTGAGATTTTGTGGTGTTTGAAGCATTTTAACAGTTTACAAGGTAAGGTGTGTTGTGCAGACGTCAGCATACATTCAAATAGGCAATGGTCAATTGTTTCATTATTCATATTACAATGCCTGCAAAGAGGGGACACGGGAATTTAACCACTTGAATTAGAAAACTTATATGAGAATGAAAGAAAATTTAGTCCATTTGTTCCAGAACGAATTCTATGATAAATTTTAGAAAGATACTTATTGGGAAAGGGGGAAAGGATAGGATTAATCTTATTAAAATTAATATCTGATAGCCTTCATCGGCAAATATCTCTAATTGGGATTGGTCTCCCACTTGGCTGGTCAATATTTATAGCATTCTTTGCTATTTCATCAACCTGATGATTACCATTTATGCCAGAGTGTGCTGCTGCTAGCATTTTCAAATATTGAATCTTCTTCTTTTTTAAATGGTGTTGGTGTTGGCATTGTTGGAGGACTATATTCTCTTAGTTTCTTAAGAATTTGCTTATTGCCAATAAGACTTTTGGGGAAGTTTGATACACTTAGAAAGGTGTATAGATTATTGTCAAATGATAAAAGTCCTTTACGATTCGTCACCATATCACAAATTAAATCAACTAGATTATAACTTTTTCCCTGAATTATAATTCGTTTCCCTGTGCTGTCAACTTGAACTTGATGATCAGTTTCCAACATGAGATAAGATAATACTCTTTTACTCTGTTCTCAATAGGTCACAGGCAATAGGTTTCCAATTTTTGATACAATTGAATTCAATTCCTTCTCCTTCGATTGCACTGCTGCTGCTGCAAAATCTTGAGGAGATGTTTCCTGTTTAGAGAGATCTATGACGAAGACGGTAGCAGTGGTGGGTTTCTCACGATAACGTCTATGTTTTTCCACACGTCGCAATGCAACTTGAAGTAAAAGCAGTATTTTGTCATCGGCAATATTCTTATCATAATTGAATTTGCTTAGATTGTCTTCAAAATGTTCGATGGGTGAGAGGACAAGTTCAAATGGTGTCAATTTATAGGGTTTCGCCATTCTCTAGAGAAAACTGTTTAAAAGTCCTGCAATTATTGGCAGTAAAAGTGTAAGAAAGCTACCGCCCGCTTGAAGGAGACGTTTTCTTTTAAAAAATGTGTCCCTTGTTTTTGCAAGCCGTGGCGCGTACAGTGGACTGATGTTGCTTTGTCTATTGTCTAGCACCTTCTGACAAGTATATATTGCCCTCAGTTAAATTTAAACAAAGTTCAGATATTAGATTAATGAAATCATTTTCAACACCATGTTTTATTATAGCCTTCCTGAGTGAAGGTTTTGAAGTGCCTAAAACGGAAAATAAATGCCGTTGTTCGTGTAGTTTCTTCAGTGTCATAATGGCAACTAATAGCCTTTTCTACGGTTCACCGGAAGATATACGTTAATTTCTTTGTCGAAAATATCGGTGACTACACGTAGATCCTCGGGTGTGCTATGATTAAGATCTTGAAAAATGTAGCCGTATGGCTTATTTGTCGCCTGAGTGTACGCTGACAGCAGAAATTTAGGGGCACCGGGGAATATTTGCTTATTGAGAGTTATTAGTGAGCTAGAATCACGAACAACTCGGTAGATAATATAGATGGTGCAATTCAAAGCAAGGGTCCTCATAAATTTACTCTGATGAAACAGATTGTCTAGAACTAGGGTCATGAAAATCTGTTCATGACAAGAGAAAACGGTAAACAGTTGTAGCATTTCCTGTCAGAACTGTTCAATCGATTCAACTAAATCATCAATAATCAACCACGAGTTTGGCTCTATACTGTTGAAAACATCAAGTCCCCGTATGAATTGTATTGGTATGGGTGTGGCAATAGCTTTTATTTGATCATAGGACTCCTGCCAAATACTAAAGCAATAATAAATTTTCTTTGGTTTTTCCAAAAACATTCTATTGCAATTTTGAATTATTTTAGCTAAAAGTGTTCTTTTCCCCGACATTGATGGACCACACAAAAACGATCTGAATGGTGTTTTAATTTCATACATGCTGCTGCTGCTGCTGTTGACAACAGTCGGACTACAACTAACTGTAAATCATACGTCTCCAGTGAATAAGTAGTAGTAGTAGTAATAATTTTCACATAGATCTATCTAGTGCGTTAACAAGAACAACAAAAACAATATTTCATCGTCATTTATTTGACATGAAAACTCTATTTGTTCAACATGAACAACAAAAATAACACTTTATGTACAACATTTATTATAAAAACACTTCTGTTCAAACATGAACAACAACAACAACAATAACACTTTATGTACAACACTTATTGTCTTAAAAACACTTTTTGTTCAGCATCACCATTTGTACATTAGCACACACTATTTGTACAAAAACAAACTTTTAGTACATTAGCACACACATACAAACTATTTATACAGTAAATCACTTGAGAAAAAAAAACAAAAAAAACACTTGGAACACTTGGAACATGAGCTTAAAAAAATAGCACAGTTGAACATTATGAATTTAAAAGGTTCCCCCCCCCCCCACTCCCCAGGAGCCACAGGGCCGAAGACCGGCCACGGGCAGGACCCCCCACCCCCCAGGCCGGCCAAGAGCGGGACCTCCCCACCCCCAGGATCCGCGGGTGGGCCGGCCACGGGAGGGCCCCCCACCCCCCGGGGAGATGTGGAAAAAACTATATACAATAGTTGTCGTAACTGCTGCTGCTGCTGCTGCTACAGGTTAGGTTGGGTCAGTGGTTGGGTTATGGTGGTTTGGTTAGGTTAGTTAATTTATGAAAGGTTAGTAGCTAGTGGTTAGGGTTAGTGGTTAGGTTAGTTTATCCAGTCCAAGTTGATTGCGATAGTCTATGCATTCAACCCGGTCTGAAATAAGGTAGTGGCCATGTGGCAGTACACTTACACCATTCTCGAGCACATAGACTTTGTCAGATATACATTTCATTGCATTCTTTTCCACTCTTAAATTATAATTTTTATACTGTGGCGAGCGAATTGCAAGCACTTGTGCTCTCGGCACTAGGCTACTTTCTACACAGTCTCTGTACACACTCATGTTGAAATTGCTCTTTACAAAACGTGTAGGCACCCCTTTACACGCCTGCTTTACATCCCTGTTATGTGTTTCCACGCAATAAACTTTAGGACCCGGGAAAACCCCCCTGGATATCAAATCACTCCCCATCTCTGATTTTAACATTAGTAGTTGGTTGAGGGCTTGACGTTTCACCAACTCGGGGTAGAGGGACGGATTCCAGTTGGTGAAATCCATCCGCGAGCTGATGTGTTCTCCATTTTCTAAATCCCCCAATAAATCCTCGGTTTTTACTTTTAACAGCAGAGAATCTGTATCCCCACAGTAATTTTAAACCTCCCCCTCCCGTGGCCATTGCACCTTGCAAACATTGTAAAAAAACGACAACATGAGCTTTTTTTGGAAATTTCAAGTACTTAACTACCTCCCTCTATATCCCTGTTAAGTATCACATTTCTATTCTTCTTGTGTAGAAGAACCATGCCAGCCTCACTTCTTGTGAACGATGTAAAATTAGGGTCTGCAATAATCAGTGCATACTCTGGGGGATCATTCACGAAGTTACAATGAGATCTGTTGCGTACACTTTCACACATTTTGCCAAACGCTGAATTTAGAATGAGTTTGTACATTCCCTTCTCTTCTTTACTGTTTACCCGAGAGCGTTTATCAACAAAAGTGTCGATAAACGTCTTTAAGTATGGTTTCTGACTGAATTGCAGGACCCTATGTATTTTGGTGATCATGAAACCATTGTTCACCTTCCAGTGCAAAAGCACTTGGTGAACAAAGATATTCTCCTTAGGGTCCAAATCTGCAATCAGTTTTTGCTTAGAGGGGGTCCAGTGCATCCCCATATCCTCGACCAATGATCGATTGTAGGGGCTCAGTGAGTCCCTACTCACTGGTCGATTGATACAGGGAAAAACAAAATCTCTGACTGAATCGTGAAGCGCCAGTGGAATGTGCCCATCAATTTCAAAGAACCATCCTTATGGCCCATTGTCCTCGACGGTGGTAATGTCGGGGAACTCACAAGGATTCTCAAGCCATTGATAGTTCCCACACGGCAAAGAGTAGTGAGACATTGCCGAGGGGTATAATGAGTTTATGTCCAAGAACACTACATTTAACTTTGCATCGGTATTGCTGTTTTGTCCATTTGAATCGGTTGTCAAGACGCGATCCCCATGAAAAACATATCCACCCCTCATTGATCTTTTTACAAAAAGGTGTTGATACACGTCGGTGATGAAGCCTATTTCCTCCCTACTAATTTTTAAAATCAAGTCCATCACCAAATGTGGTGTGGAAAAATAATAGCATATATCTAGCCCAAACTTTGATTAGATTTGGTCTATGTTCTTGCAGACTTTGTCCAACAGGGTTAAAAAGTCCCTGGCCAAGTAAAGTCTATAATAATCCCACCCATGTTTACAATTCCCCTTAGACCACACCTTTTTGGGGAACTCATAGTCCTCGGCTGTGCATTCACTGTTGGCGAGTGAATTGTAAAAAGCTTCAATTGAAGGTAGTTTCACCTCGCTTAAGCGAGTGCCAAAACAATAATAGTGGTATGCGTATACACCTTTACAGGTCAATAAGTCATACATTTCACTGTCTCGAAAGTGTTGTTTAAGCAAAGGAAAACTATCAAAATTGTCGCTTTGCTGCACTTGAATCAATTGACTCAATGCCTTGGGAAAAAAAACTAAAGGAATCTAAAAACCTGATTTTATTCCAGCACATAGGCCCATTATTTACTACCTGCCATTTCAACTCGAGAAGCACTAGCTTCTCGGCCGATTTGGGAATGATGTTATAGGTAAATGAATTATTTAACAATGGACTATCTACTCCCCTTCCCTCCCTGTGCATACGAGCCAGTGCCGGTAAAATAAATTTTAAATCATAATTTGAATTATTAATAAAAACTGGAATAAAAAACTGCTGGCTAACGTTTATGTTACACGATTGATGCGCTACCCCTCTAAAATTACTACCCCCGGAGGATATATCCTGCCACAAGTGATTGTGGTCTCTGACTTTCCCCTTCCCCCCTCTTTTGCCTCTAGTCCCTTTCCCCTTATCCCCCTCTTCAAACTCCCCCTTACAAACCCAGCATATTTTTTTTATTTTTAATCACGAGACGATCCTCTGTAGACAGCACCGTTGGGTAATGTGTATTTCTCAAACGAGAAATAGCGCCATTAGCGGTGCCAATTAATTTAGTCAGTGTCTTGATCATGCACTCTCCCTCATCCAGTGTTTCTACTATTTCTAACAACTGAATGATGTTAGAAATGTCTCTTTGTGAATGGGCGTAGGAAACTGCAATAGCTTGATGTTCTTTGATTCCGTTTGGAAATCGAGGATCGTTCACTTCCACCGGCTTCGCTTCCCAATCCAAAGAGATTTTATTGCTCTGGAGGGTGTATTTTGGAAATTTTTAAAGCGTAAAATGGCCCTATCCCCTGAAACTATCTCCAGTGACTGGTAGCCATGCCGTCTACAATGCTTCATATGATCCCTTAGTTTTATATCGCTATGGAATTGAGACAGGCTTGTCGGACAGCAGAAACATACCCCCATTTTCTTACCCTCCCCCAGAACTCTACTGATGTCTGTAATTGGGTTGAAATGGCCAATTGAATTGGCTAGCTCACTAGATGATGGTGTGCCAAACCCAGTGTTTAACCAATTAAATCGACGGACCCCTTACTGGGAACACCACCCCCTTCTTTTTTGAACGAACCCCATCTTCAAATTCAGTTTCATAGTGAGCCAAAGTAATTTCAATATTTAAATGGGCATTGGGCCGTTCAAAAATATCAATAGACCTTAGCGTTAATAGGTATTTTCCCTCTAAACAAGTGAAATCTACAATGGGAAAATTGGACCCCTCCTTCCCATGAACGGCCCAGTGATCTAAATTCGTCTTGGTAGCGTCACGTGCTAGAGGCTCGAATGCTGATATGAGGACAGCGTAATTGAAACATTTTTGACCTGTTTCAAAACAAATTCGTTGGACACCTTGACAACCTACTCAATCAGAATTATATTTTAAAACTATTGACCCCTCAGACCCCCCCCCCACCTGCCCCCTCTTAAAATAAAATCTTTCTTAAATTTACAGATATTAACGCTTAAATTTTCAACATAAAGAACTACATACCCGCTCCCATTTACGCTATAATTCTCGAGATGCGTAATATTATGACCTATCCACTCGGAAAAAACACCCTCAAAATTCTCTAAATTTGGATAGATCACTCGCATCTCTGTGTGTACATAGTGACGGTAAACCTCACTTTTTCCCTCATTTAAATAAAACACCTTTAAAACAATATAAACCTTAATTGAATCCCTCCCCCTCCCCAAAACTGAATTTGGTTCTCTAGCAGTCCACGAATTCTATCTACATAGTCATGAACAATTTCTAAGGGGGCAAACACAAAATTACCACACAAAAGTGAATTAAATGGGTCACCAAAGGTTGCAGTGTAGACAACTATTGTATTTAAAAATGAGTTTCATAACTGACAGTCAGGAAATGGTGTCAATTGGATATTACCCCCTCCTCCCCTCTTGTATATTATCACCACCCCCTCCCCCACCTCCACCCCCTCTTGTATATTATTATCATCACCCCCTCCCCCACCCACCACCTCCTCTTGTTTATTATTATTATCACCACCCCCTCCCCAACATTGTTCAATAACAGGGCTATGGGAAGGCACTTCATTCGATTGAAATGGGGAAATGTAATCAGGGGCTAGAGGAGGGTTCCATGTTAATTCACAGGTAAAATCTTCTAAAATTTGTAGTGTGTTTGGACTCAAGTCTCCCAAATCCTGCCCAACTGTGCTATTTTCAACATTTTAAAAAAAATCACTTAAAAAGTCATCAATGTTATCAGGAATAAATTCAAGTGAATTAACGCTGGCCTACTGAGATATTTCATTGTTGTTGTTGTTGTAAAGCCCCATAGGCGCGTCCTCGCCTTCTCCAACTGACGAGCAGGGGAAAGATGGCGAGTATGGAACTAGAACAACCTATAAATGAAAAATAGCTTGTTTTCAAAGTGTCTAAATCACCCCTATTGTTTTTAAAAAATTGGTTTATTATTATTTTTAAAAAAACGTGCTGCTTAGCAGTAGCATTTACTTCTCTCTACTCTATATATATATTCTGAAAGATCCAGCTTAATACAATCTAAAGGATGACATAGAAGGCTTTGATTCTGTTCAAACAACCCCCCCCCCCCCAATTTCCAATTTCCACTATTTAATACCCCCTCCAACCCGCCCCCGGCCCAGTGGGCCCCGCGGCGCATCTCGCGGTGCTCCCCGGCCGCAGCAGCGGCCGCCCTCTCCCCTGTAAACGATAATTGACCTGATTTAAAAAGGGGGAGCAATTTTTCTTTTAATATCTTTGACAGGCTTTCACTGACTGACTGACTGACTGACTGACTGACTGATGAAATGAGTCAATTGTTGGAAGACCGAATCCTTAAAACTATAATATTCAATGGTGAAAAATAGCATTCTGCTTTGACTTAAAAGAATCTAGTCAATCTACGATCAGTAATTGACAACACTAGAAATTAACGAAAAAGATTATTATGAGATAGCGAAGAGATAGCGAAGTTTATGTCTACAGTGGGCCAGAGAAAATAGGAAATATTAGAAAAAAAAAGAGTGGCTTTCTTTGAAAAGCAAAAAAAATTACATTATATTTAGATATCTCTCAGGGAGGGAGGAGCAGAGAAATTTAAAACAATGGTTGGGGCGGGGGGTTAATATTTTAATATCTCTGAGACACAAACACACTTTTACAGCGCGATGAAAAATGGGTTTGTTGTTGTTTTCGCATATTTCTATAAGTTAGGTAAAAAAAATGCTCACATTTTTATATCCCGGCTAAAGTTGAGTGCCTGAAAGCCCAGGCAACGCATGCTAGAGGGCAACCTCCTGACCTTGTGTAGGTGGGGCAGCGATGTCACGGGCTTGAGGGGATGGAGCACTGGGGCTTGCCATCGTGTGTGCAGCCGTCCAATCTCTTTTTAACTTTCTGACAGCGACATCAGGTTGAGTGACAGCTCGATGGTCAGGGGCTTGCATTGAGGATTTAGCTTGCACAGGCAGCGTTGGTCTTGAATAGCCGAAATGGGGGTTGGATTGGCCAGTGTATTTGATAATTGACGGCCTTAAAGGAATAGCCTCATCCTTCCTAGCCCTCTTAGGTGGAGGTGGGGGGGGCAATATATTCTTCATTATTGTCCTTAAAAGAAGAGAAAAAAGTTAGTATTGAAATAATTTTCCCCTTTTTCACAGAAAAAAAATTAGTACCCCCCCCCCCCCAACCTAACCTAGCCATAATTTTGTCTAGAAAGCATTTGTCTCAAAGAAGCCCCACTCTCCCTCTTTTCAGCAAAGCAAAAGGTAAAATTTGCGACAGTCAGTAAGCCAATCCTATTTTTACCATTTAGAGAAAAAATTAAATACACAACTTGTGAGAAATTTGACCCGAAAAGCATAGAAATTGTATTTTTACCATTTAGAAAATAAATTGAAAAAAATCCTATTATTATTGCTTAGGGCCAGCAGCTGCATCAAATCTAAGCCAATGATTTAAAATCTAGATATCAAAATAGCCAACCTGATAAATATGCGGATAAATAAAAGCTAACCAAACACTAAACTTGTCAGGGTTATATATATATAGGAATGACTTTATTAGTTTTCTAGTCAAAGGGTGTACATGTCTATACAATGAATCCATTCCCCTTGCGGTTAACGGGGGGGGGGGAAAAGTTTATTTTCACCTTGCAGCGAAGCTGCTAGAAGCGAGGCACAGCCCCTTCCCCCCTCTCCCCATATAAACACTGAGTACTCAAAATGAAAAACAATACTATATGAAACTATTTATCATAACTTTTGACTGGAAAAAAGTGTCTTTCTGTGAAACCTACAAAAAGCTTAATCCCATGGTTTCGTAGATACCGGATGACTGTTGACAGGATGCGATAATTAACCCTATTTAAATCTTTTACGGAACTGATAAAGGATAGGGTGACGGCTTAAATGGAATCGGCATATTAATAGCTGACAGAAGCCAGTTGTCAATTTAGATAGAAACAGAGAAAGCAAAAATTTATCGAAAAAAGAGAATTATTTCCAATGAAAGAATTAAAGTCGTAAACAGTGGGGGGTTTACATGGTTAAAATGAGCATATTTTATAGTATTCTAACGACTATAAAGATAGCATAGTGGAGTTTGTATTAGAGGGGGAGGGGGGGATTTACCTGAATATACTGGAGGGTGACCAAGGAAAATAATTTTATTTTGAAAATAAAGAATGAAAATGTACTAAACAGAACTCACATTGTAAATCACTGTAGTCAAGCCTTCTAGCTCATCAACAATATTTGTTGTTTTATCCATTGTGTCTTGAAACTTTCTGAATGTTTAATCACAACGCATGTCCGTTATATATGAAATCTCAAGGGTTATTTGCAATGTAATGGGTTAAACCATTTGTAAGCAAGTGTCCGTTTGTTTTAGAAGTAGTTGTAATTGACTCTCTGATCGGCTTAGAACGAGGCATGTACTTCCTGTTACATATTACTGGATCAAAACATTCTCCCCAGCGTACACCTGGACGAACAACGATAACAAATCAATTGACCTTGGAAATTTAGTTCCCCTAGTCGAGTCCTGAATCAATACATTCCCCCTAGTGATTATGTAAATCACCCCCAGTGTCCTTTACCTGGTCAAACAACAACAAGAAATAAATCGACCTTGACATCATCCATTACACATTAATAAACCATGAATAAATGGAGTCCCGTTCGGAGTTAGACTAAATTGTAGATGGCAGCACGGTGTTCGTTCAGTATTCTATGCCCATAAATGGTGCCCCGTCATGAGTTATAGATTAATACATTTCCACCATCGTTAATGCGCATGTGCAAACTTCGCCCCGGAGGCAATACACTTGAAAACAACAAATAAATCGACCTTAAAAAGGGGTCATTGACCCGTTCGTGGATCGATAATCCTTGAATTAATTATGTACCGTCAGCGTTAGACCAAATTGTAGATGGCAGCATGGTGTTCGTTTCATATCAAAGGGTCATTCCTACTAAAATCTATGAATATTGAAGTTCGTTACGTAAGGTAATTCGTAAGTTACGTATATTTATTACTAATAAAAACGTTCGTAAATAAATTAAACAAGTTTCGAGAAAGCCATTTAACCAAATAAAAGTAAAATTAATATAAACATTTTGTTTTAATTATTCATGTACGGTGAGCCAATATCAAAACCTGCATTAATTCAAAAACGTTCAAAAATTAAATAAAAAAAACATTTTTTTTTTAACTAAGAGTAAGGAACGACGTTAAAACTTAAAACGAACAGAAATTATTCCGTATATGAAAGGGGCTGTCCCCTCCTCCACCGCTCGCACTTTACGATGAAGTTTGACTTTCTCACAACTCTATTTTTTTAAACAATAAAAAACTTTAGCGTAAAGAGCGAGGCGTTGAGGAGGGGACAGCCCCTTTCATATACGGAATAATTTCTGTTCGTTTTAAGTTTTAACGTGTTCTTGTGTTCCTGTCCTTGTGGGAAGTTCTATATTGGCAGGACTCAAAAACAATTTGTTGAAATATTTATTGAACATCGAAATTCAATAAAAAAAAAACCTACAATTAAGCAAGCCTCCGGAAACTTTTGTTTCAGCTTTAGCATAAAATATTTGGTTTCAACCAGATCACTTTGTAAAATTTGACGACGCCTTAAATTTTTCTAATGATAAGGGGTACACATAATGGGCAAGAGAAGCCATTGAAATTAAAAAAAACATATATTTGCTAACCGGTCGATAAATAAGGACACAGGTAGATTAAATATGGACCCGATTTATGATAATCAACAGTCAATAAGGGAGTTAAGATTTTAAATAATCACCAGGGGACTATTTTACCTTCTAGAACAAAACGATTTGCTTCAATGATAGCCAATAAAAGGATTATTTCGTAACAGAATAATTAAACTAATTTCAAACTAATTTCTTGTTGTTTTTTCATTTTTCCTCAGTTACTCTGGTGTTCTTACTGAAGTAACTCTATAATAGCATCTTTTCCCTACGTGGATCGGTTTGCGCCAATTGTATATTTTTGTTGTTGTTGGTTTTATTGGTTTTTTAGTTTTAGCTTGTTTTTTTTTTATCTTGTTTCTTTTGTGCTGAAGACACTTTTTTTGGATACAGGCGAAATATCCGCGTTGTTTTACATTTTTCGTTTCTTTTCTCTACACTGGCCGCAGTCTCGTTTGTTGTTTTTTCTTTTTTCATTTAGATTTTTCTCTTTGTTGGTTTTTTGTCATGGCTGGTCAGTTCGGCTTAAGATCTTTCTTTCTACTACTAACAAATCATTGACGTACCAAGTTGCCTGAATTGTTACACCAAGTCCTGGATCCCAATCTATCTAAAGCCTTTCTCTTCACACCTTCCCAAGAAGTTCCCATTTCCCTTAATTCTTTTCTTATGACGTGCTCCACCCCATTTGGGAGCCTGATTTTCGCTTATCCCAAAACAGTTGGCTGACAAGGACTATCTTTGGCAATATGTCATGCTTAATCCACAGAACGTTTCCTAGCAATATCGACCTTTCTCTTATTATAGCACTAGAAAGCGGGATTGACCCACATAATGTACAGCTTACTGGTTTAGATACTGTCAGTCAATTGGGTACCCAATATAATCCCTAGGTAATATCTTTGGAAAACATCTAGCAAATATCCCGCCGTCTGTCAGAGCGCCTACATTTCAGAACCATTTTTCACCCCTGTCAATAGTTTAGCTTTCAATGTTCAATATTCTATTCCAAAATTCAATTATTCAATACCCAATATAATATTCAATATAAATTTAATATTATTGGTTTTTAGATTTATATTCCTATTTTTCCAAACTTTTTCAACTGCGAAAAAAGACCCTATGCCTCGGCCAATTTTAAAAATTTTACTCCGCCCAACGTCTTTAATAACGATATTTCTTTGATAAATGAAGCTGTTCGCTTGATCGATTTTCTCGTTACGAATCAACATCTCTTAGTTTTCTTAACTGTAAGTTTAAAATCGAGTTATGTGCCCTGAAGTCTCAAAACCACGAATGTTTCATTGCTTTTGCTAACATTTTCATGTAGGAGGCTTAAATCGTCAGCATAATCTAAGTCTAGGAGAGTTATACTGCCACAATTGATTTTGCGTTCTCCCACTGCCTTTGCTATTAGGGGGTTGAGTTTGCTATTATGAATTTAGGGGGTTGAGTTATTATAAAATGGTAAGATTATTGTTAAACAAAATTGGAAGAATGAAATAAGAGGCAACTGTAAAAGGGCTTCAGGCTTATGGAGACTTAATTTATGTTCACCGTATTATGACAAAAACTATTTACTGAAAATAAAATTGCTGATTAATTATTTCTGTCTTAAAAAACTTCAGCTTCAACGCCATATTATTGCAGATTACACAATCGTCCCGTCTTCGTCGAAATATTCTTCTCCCTAAATGAAGTTGCCAGCCAGTAGATGGTTAGTGGCGCCATTAGTCTTTAGTACCTATTTTTCAATGTTAAGTTGCTGAAGATAAAGCTATTTGAAGTCTCCAATTGCCTTGGGATGGACGTTCAATTATCTTCACTGACCCTTACTTTTTTTTGTATATAATTTAGACTATAGTTTTTATAGAAAATAGTCTCTAATTTTCCGCGCTTCTTTGACGAGAATAGTCTTTATAAAAACCCCTAAATAGAATTAAATCTGAAAGATGGCCATGCTGGTAGGACTGAAAATATTGGTAAATAATATCTGCATGACAGTTTTTTTTTTTTTTTTTTTTTTTTTAATTGACTAACAGTCATTACGTTTTTAAGGGTGTACCAAAAAGTATGCCAAACTTACAAGAGAGGAAAAGAAGAAATTGCGGAAACAAAACCCAACATTCATATAGCATCGGTAGACTTCGGTTGACCCTCAGAATTCAACAAAAGGATTCACTAACTTTCCTAAAAATAATTCATGCCGGCTTGATGATCGGTTACGAACAAAGCACAAATATACTTGAAAAACGCAACCAGTGAACATTTACTAAATTATACAACTAACCAAAGTATCACTGTAATAGACACAAATAAAGTACAATAAAAAAGGAAATAAATAAAAAAATACACCTCAAATGCTGCATACGACTCTGGTCAGGTTCTTTGAAATGACAAGGAAAAAGGCCTTAACTTGGACATGATAGGAGGGAGGGGCTGAAAAGTGAAGCATAGCAACGTTTAGCAATAATAAAAGTAGACCTAAGCAGATTATTTTACAGAGCTCTAGAGTAGTTTATGGAAGTTATAATTTCTCCTTCAAATGGTGTCCATCTCTAAGCATTACTAATTAGGCATGGGCCTAGACCATCTGTTACTGAGTGTTAATAGTCTAGGTCTATTTATCACTCTCTTACCCTCACCAATAACTTTGCTCAATTTATGTATTAGTGAAAACCCCCTAAACTGCAATTTATAGCCTGCCCTACAAAGCTCAAGGGTCTGTCTAGACATGCCCCCCCCCCCGGTTTAAGTGGTTGTCTTAAACTAGGCCTTCGGGTTTAAAAATGTAAAAAGTAACTTACTTGTGCAAATACCAAAGATTTTCTTGCGGAATTGAGGGTAGAATATACGAAGTTTTAGTCCTCTTTTGTTTTCATCATAACAAATCCACTACAAAACACTGATTCAGTCTAGACTGTGTAACATTAGTTAGGGAAATAGTAAAGTTTCATAAGCAAGGACAAAATACAGTGAAATAATGTTTCTAAGAGCTAAAACAATTACAAATAACCTGCTGAACACACAAAAATGTTCTTTCTTGGCCATAACCCCAAAAATGTCGATACTGCAAATTCTAGAGCGGTTTTCCCACGTCGCAAATCAAAGAAAATGATTAGTTAAACAATTTTATAAAGGTTTTCATTTTCTCAAAGTAACAATGTGAATGCGTCCAAAACGTTGGATCATTTACGATAATTTTAAGTAATTCATAAGACCACACTGGCTATGACAAAATAAACAGAATTGTGAAATAAAGTGTTTGAAGAGTTTGGAGACTGTGAAGCACAATTGTATAAAAGAGGCATTGCAACAAACCAGGTTGATTAGATTTTATACTATAGCCATTGAGCAAGTACCCCTCCCCGATCTCCACCTCAAGTGTTGAAAACACAGTGGCGTCAATAAGGGTGGTGGGGTGTGTATTTTCTTAGTCTATTTGGTCCTTCGAATAAATTTTTGTAAACATCTTTATTGGACCGTGTTTTTTTGTTGTTGAAATTATCCCTTTTTTAATTTCATAGAATGTCGAATTCGGCCACCACGCCCTCTATTTGAAAAAATAATCCCCCTATCTCCTCAAAGTTTTCGTAAACTGCAACAAGTGGGTAAGCATTTGAATGCAGTCTTTTTTAAAATACATTTTCGAGGATGCCCACATGAACGCCAGTAGAGAACTATGATTTTTTTCAAAGAGGATGTCATCAAACAACGAATGTAAATAGAAAACTGGGTACTTGTCTGGAATCTGAGTACACTCGAAAGAAAGACCGCATCGAAATCTCAAAGCCGCTATTGATAAACAGGTTAGTGAGGTGTTGCTCATTCCGTGAAAAAGATTTAAACTTCAGTTTTTTAGGGTTTAGGAGGACTAAAAGGAAGCTAGGTTACTTTTGGTTAGATTAGGCTACGTATTTAATATGTGCTATGCTTTATCCCCCCGCCCCCCTATGTTGCAAATATATAACTCAAATTTGTTTTTAAACTCTTTTATTTTCATCCTATTTTGTTTTATTTCATTAGCATTAACGAAACTTTATTTCTCGCGTGTGTACCAATATTCTAGACAAGTACCTAAGATTCAGTCATGATTCATTCCCCGAACGAGTAACACCTTAGGCGCTCCGTGCCTGCGGTAGTTTTGGCTGAAGAGTGAAATAGCTTGTGAGATTAATGTTTTGAATTGATGAAAGAAAATTTTTTGGTGTGTGATTATTGCTTTGAACTGAAGAATTGCATGGAGTAAAAGAGGAGGATTTGAGTCATTATAAACAGAGCCTTTGATTACTGACGTTGGAAAAGGTGTTTGCCGTGCCAAACGGCTAAAAGCACTGCACGCTAGCAACATCGTGGATAAACAATCGTTTCCGGCTGAGGTAAGACTATTTGTCCATTTTTTTAATTGCTGCTTATTCATGGGGCGAAATAAAAGAAACCGTAAAGAAGTCTCATTCGAAGAGGATGAAAATGATTATTCGTCATCTTCACCTAAGGAGGGAGAAACTTTGTCAATTTCGACGCTGGCTCGGAGCTTTTCTGAAATTCTAACTATAGTAAAAGACAATGGAAAAAAGCTTGACGGTATCACGGACCAGTTCAAATCTCTGGAAACCCGGGTCAAATCGCTTGAGGAAGCGCTATCTGGCCAATCGCAGCAATTTTTGACGATCCAGACCCATGTGGCGGCTACTGAGAATGAAATAATAAATGTAAAATCACAGATTAGTGTTGTTACAGCTGAGTCAGTGGTTCTCCGTGAAGAAAATAATCAGTTGAAAAATCGGTTAATGCATTGCGAGTATAGAATGAATGAGAAAAATATAGTGGTTTGGAATGTACCTTGCGATAATAAAGAGGAAGCTAAAGCTATTTTCAAAACTGTTTGTGAATAAGGACTTGGTGTA
Source organism: Artemia sp. Qi Xiang Cuo (assembly GCF_049724085.1). Lineage (NCBI taxonomy): Eukaryota > Metazoa > Arthropoda > Branchiopoda > Anostraca > Artemiidae > Artemia > Artemia sp. Qi Xiang Cuo. Next base: position 69,718,472 of record NC_142802.1, on the reverse strand, counting down.
AACGAGACCCAATAATTTGCTGTTACATAATTAAAAAAGGAGCGCAGATTTTTTAAAGTTACTGTTCTGTCTAAAGAAGAAAAAATAACGATTCTGAAACAGATTAAAAAACTTAAAGGAAATACTGCTTGCGGTCATAAAAATATTTATCTTAGTGATGATCCTCCAAAGGCAGTGAGAGATATTAGAAAACGGCTGATTGAAAAAAGATCAAAGCTTGCTGATTGTGGTATTCAAGCATGGGTAACAAAATCGGTTCTACCTCTCCTTTGTTTTGATCGGCCAAATGGCCTGCGTGTTTCTTTCTCCGTGAATGACGTGATTCCTGAATTGTCAGTGCCGATAAATCCTCGAGGTAGGCCTATGCAATGCTAGGCGGGTTGTCATATTTATATTTATATTAATTATTTTAGTTTAATATGGTTTTGAGTTATTATTTTGTTGTGCTTTTACTTCTTTGTTTTTTTTGTGATAGCATATTGGTATGAAGTAATGTTGTCTCGTGTTTTTTTATCTTCTTTTTTTAAAAAAGATGTTGTGGATGGAATAATGTAAAAAAAAACAAAATGAGAAAAAGTATTAATGGTGTATAATGTATAGCGCGGTGTTGAGCGTACCGGGTTGTGATTGGATTTCTTATGGATTGGTCTTGGCTTTCAGTTATGCTCGGCTTGGAAACAGTTATTATATTTTTTGGCTTTTATGAAGATGTTTATGTTTCTAAATTAAAAGTTGCGCAGATTAATCGTACTGAGGGAAAACGACTTGGAATGGAGATTACTTTTTTTTTGTTTTGTTTTTTTAATTGTTATTTTTTATTATTATTTGCTGGTGTTTTAGGACATGGTGTGGTTTCTCTTAACGTGGGGTTAATATTTGATAATGGATAGAGATAATCGTGAAATTCCATCATCAAGGTTAAAAGAATTTGAGCGGAATTCTCTTTCATTTCAGTCAATTTTTCAAACTATTGTAGCTGGTGATGATGAAGATACGTCTAGTAATTTTAATATCCCAAAAAATCAATATATATTTATGAATGAGCTGGTAAGAAAAAATGTAAATACAAGTAGGATGTCGTTTTGGAATTGCCGGGGTTGGAGGACTGCGCAGGATGTGATTGAAATTTTTTTGTCGGATTCAGATACAGATATATTAGGCCTATGTGAAACTTTTTTAGATGATTTTTCAATTGAAAATATACATGTAAAAGATTACCAATTTTTTCACATCGGTCGGAAAAGACAAAAACAAGGGGGTCTAGGTGTTTTGATTAAAAATTGCATACCAGCACGTATAAGGATTGATTTTTTGCCAATGAATATTGAAATGATTTTTGGATCTTGTGTTGTTGAATGCTCTTTTCCAAATAATCGGAAGCTTTTAATTGCAGTTATTTACCGTACTCCGTCATCCAGCCAGATAGAATTTAAAAATCATTTTGAAAGTATGTTGGATAAATTAGCTAGTCTTAATACTCCTTATTTAGTTATGGGTGATTTTAATATTGATTTAATGAAACTCCTATCTGCAGATCAGAATAGAATAGATAGAAATATTTTGCAGTTTTTGGAGGGCCCACTATCTTATGGACTAAACCCCGTATGTTTTGTGCCCTCTAGAATAGCTGATACATCATTTTCACTTATTGATAATATTTTTTCACGTTATAGTGCTGTTAATACATTTATTATTCCTGATGATTCATCTGACCACTGTATAATTATGTCTGATTTTCTTATAAATTTTCCGCATAATAAAAAAAATCAAACCAAGCGTTGAGATTTTTCACATAAAAATGTGTTAAGGTTAAAAGAAGGGCTTGGTGATGTTGATTGGAGTCCTGTAATTGATGAGAAGGATCCGAACCAATCATTAGATAAATTTTATTATATTATGAATGAAAAGCTTGATCTTTTTTGCCCATATAAAAGCCCAAGAGGAAAGAAACTTACCCCAAAAAAACCTTGGATAAATGAATCACTTTTGAGATCTATTAATGAGAAAAATCGTTTATATAAAATTAGAATAAAATATCCCACGGAAATAAATATAACACGTTTTAAAAATTATAAGAATATGCTGGTAAGGATCCTTAGAGTAAGTGAAAGACTTTATTATGAAAATTCTTTTCGAAATTCAGATTCCCCTAGAAAAACGTGGAGTTTGATTAAAGATAAAATTGGAAGAAATAAAAAGTTGTTACACCCTGAAGTGTTATTTGATATTAATGGTAAAGAATTTAGAGGACCACAAGCTGTTGCTAAGAAGCTTAGTGAATATTTTGCTAGTATTGGATCATCTGTTGTTTCAGGAGAAGTTGACCTTTCTTCCCCAAGGTCGCATAAAAAATATCTACCGCCCACTGAAGATACGAGCATATTTGTGGCCCCGGTTACTTTTGCAGAATTTCAAAAGGTCATTAAGAATTTAAAAAATGGTAATTCATTGGGATATGATGAACTTTCAACTAATTTGCTAAAAAATATTGCAGGTGAAATTTTTGAACCATTGCTTCATATTTTAAATTTATGTATTTTCTCAGGTACATTTCCTAAAAGATGGAAAATTGCACGTGTAATACCATTGCATAAAAAAGGAGATAAATCTGATACAAATAATTATCGTCCTATTGCAATTTTATCACCATTGTCTAAAGTATTGGAAAAAATTTTAAAAGGAAGGATTACTAATTATCTAGATAAAATAAATTTTTTTACCAAACATCAGTTTGGATTTAGGGCAGGCCATTCGACGGAACAAGCAGTTGAAGCTCTTGTATTAGAAATAAATGACTGCTTAGATAGTAATTATCATGTATCTACTGTTTTTTATGATGTTAAAAAAGCATTTGACACTTTAAACCATGAAATTCTTTTTGATAAAATGGAAAATTCCGGTATAAGAGGGAAAGGACTAGATATAATAAGATCATACCTTTATGGACGTAAAATCGTGGTAGATGTTGATGGACATTTGTCTAGTTTAAATGATCTTGAAGATATTGGTGTCCCACAAGGATCGGTATTAGGTCCCCTTTTATTTTTGATGTATATTAATGATCTCCCACGATGTTTGCATGGAAATAATGGTCTTGCAATTTTATTTGCAGATGACACAGCTGTTTCTGTTAAAGCGAAGGATTAATCTACATTGATTCAAAATCTGTTTAACACTGTTAGTTCAGTTAATCGATGGTTTGTATCTAATTATTTAGTACCGAATTTTAAGAAGACTGAATTTATGCTTTTTGGTCATTCAAAACGTGCTACTAAAAAAATTTCATGTCAGGAGCTTCAAGTTTGTGAGCATAAAATACGTAGAGTTCAATCATATCGTTATTTAGGAGTTTTTATTGATCCCCTTTTGTCATTTCAAACTCATATTGATCATTTAAGGGTGAAACTTTCGCAAAATATTGGGTCTATGTATCGTTTGCAACATGTTTTTCCATTTTCAATTTTAAAAATAATTTATCATTCTTTGATTGCTCCTTATTTAAATTATTGCACAATTATTTATTTAAATACTTTTTGGACGCATATAAAACCCCTACAGATCCTTCAAAATAAAGCAGTGAGAATACTTGGAAATTTTTTACATCGTCCATCAAAACTTAGAGATGCATCGGAAACTGAAACATTATTTCTTTTCTTGAATTTATTAGATCTGAAACATATAAGAGAACTTAATATATCAATATGGCATTTTAAAATACAAGATCTCAGTAGTTATTTTTATGAAAAATCTCTGTTGATTCTGCCAACTCCTTCGGCTCTTAGGTGTTCTGGAACATATCGAATTCCCTTTGTTAATTGTGAAAGATCTAGATTTTCAATTAGATACCAAATACCATTTATTTCAAATAAATATAGGCTGAAAGATAGAATTCAAATTGAGTCATTTCGGCAAATATCAGTTCTAAGGAAGAAAATATTAAAATTATGTATTGACCTGTGATGGTGGAATAGAAATTTTTTTATTATTATTATTATTATTTTTTTTTTTTTTATTTGTTACCCATGTTGGGATAGCCTTCCATGCCCCACTTGTCCAGCGTTTGTTTTCTTTATGTTTGTTATGTTTTTTGTTTTTTTCTTTAACCAGGTTTTTTTTTCTTTCTCTCTTTTGTTATGATGAGAAAATGTTTTTTTTTTTTTTTTTTTTTTTTTTTTTTTTTATTATTAATACCCAATTTTACGAGCTTTGCTCTCTGTTGGGGGTATATGTTTTTTTGTTATGTTGATTTATTCAAATAAATAAATCTTCTACCGAAAAATGAGATAATACACTTAAAATAACCGAAAAATATCTCCTGGTAGCATTTGTCCACATCCCACCTGTCTAAGTTGTTCAACAACAGTCCTGCTAAAGGGTAAAATATGATTTTCTGTTCATCCCCTAGCCCTAGTAGAAAAAAGGGACATAAATGCAAAAAAGCTATTTTTGCTGATGTTTAAGCTGGGAAACTGTAATTATTCGGTATTAGGTTTTTGACCATGATGAAAGTTTTATTTTTAATTAATCTTTGCCTGTTTTTAATTTAAAATTAATGTATAAGCAACACTGCCATGACATATTTTATTTCTATTTTCAACTATGCTGAAAACTATGCTGAATGGACTTTTCAACTATGCTAGAAAAATGGCTATCTCGAAACTTTGATTGGACGACTTTGAGGAAGAGGGTTTTTTGGGGAGGAAGCAAGATACCCACCAATCTTTTTGGTCACTTAAAACGGGCAGTAGCAATTTTATTTTCCGTTCGATTGAGCCATTAAACGTCTCTTTATGATGTTCTGGTAATGCGTTAACCCCGGTAAAAAAGAAGAAGAAAAGAGACATCAGTACTACCCATGCAAAAAGGTGATTTCAATTGTTGTTCAAGTTGGGGAACTCTAATTAATTACCCCATAAAAGGTTTTTGGCCATATGGATTCTAATGATGCAATTTTATTTTGATCTGGAACCATTTTAGAGGAGTTTCAGGCTCTTTTTCATAATCACCGTAAATTTGGTTTTCCAATAAAATTTTGATTTTTAGAATACCCAAAATAATAGTTAACATTCGTGGTTCCAGATGTAATTTTTTCTCATAATGCAGTTTTTTTCAAAATGCCTTTTTCACTTTTATTAGCTCTTTACTAGACTGCAGCTACTGCTGCAACCATGATAGAGGATACAAAACCATAATTGAAAAAATACCCGATACCGATACACCCGACAGCGATACACCCCATATCGATACACCCCATACCGATGCGCTCGATACTGTGTACAGCCCTTTCCCCAGGGACTATGAAAGATCATACCATCACCAAAACCATAGTTATTAGCTGCCTTCTAATCTTTTTTGTCACTTAAAAGGGGCATTAGCAAATTTACCTTCCGTTTGAATGAGCTATTAAACATCTCTGTATGATTTTCTGGTTACCCGCTAGCCCTGGTAGAAAAAAAAAAGAAAAAGAAGAGACATATCAGAACTCTAATTAACCTATGCAAGGTTTTCAATCCTGCTGGCCATAAATTTCTTTTCGCAATAACTTTTACTTTTAGGACGAACTAAAATGATAGTTGTATGAAAGGCGTACTTTGACTTTTCATTTATTAGTACAGCTTTGCAAACCGAGTTATTGAAAATAAATATTATACAGTAAATGCAAAAAAACTAAACTGAAGGACTGAAGGGTCGATAGAGAAGAAGGTAAAAGAGAAAAAAAGAGAGAAACTGAGTGAAATCTTCTTTTTTGATTTATTCAAACTCTCTGATTGATATGGGAGGGGAGGGTCAAATACAAAATAAATATTTAGACAACTGTTTTTCAGCCCTTTTGACTCGAGGGGGTTGACAGTCCCTAGCAGTAATCTTGCGGGGAATATCTCATCCCCTTGAGAATATATTTATAGAGTGATCTCAGATAGAAATTTTATGACATGATTTAGTGACTTATAGCTTGAACGAATGAGCCAATTTCGAGGTAGATCGAGTGTCTTCATAAGAAGACCAAGAATAGTGAAAAAGAAGATATATTACTCACTTAGGTTACAATATACCAGCTTTCTGACTGCAAAAAATTTCAAATTTTATTCGTTTATTTGCAATCAGTTTAGCAAAACTTTGCTTGAAAAAGAACTACCTAATTTAAAACTGCAGCTTCCTAATTGTTGTCATTTTTTAGTATCAAACTTTTTTTAAAATAAAGTATTAAATGTCATAATAGTGCATCCGTTTAATTTTTGCAAGCTAATTGTATTATTTCGCATATGTAAAGCAATATAAATTTTGATAAAACAAAAACAAAGAATCAACTACTTGCGAGGGCTCTATTTCGAAGCATACAAGTCGTATCCAGGACCGGATTCCGGTATTGAGTGTGTGGGATGTAACACAAAAGATGATTGCAAGGTCGGTGAAATAACAAGGCTCGTCATAATCACTGTAGTACTTTGTCCTAGTTGTCGATTAAGAGTTTTTGGATTCATCTCAGTGCTATTATGAATCTAACGTCATTTATATCTTCTTTTTCTAATTGTCTTAGATATATGGGAGGTTCAGTGAGGTTCTCTAAATTGCTGAATCTGATGGTGCGATTTTCATTAAGATCACTTGATGTTTTGAGAGTAATGTAATAAAAATTCCTGTAATAAATTCAATAGCTTCTGTAACTTCTGAGGAGCATGCATGACCTTGATACATCCAATGTCAACTTTGGGGCTCTATTCCTCCGTGAATTATCCCATACTATTTGTATACATACTAAATAGCTGAAGCTGAACATACCTTGCTTTACTCCTGTCTTATATCGTACTATCCTATAAAATTCAAATCCTGAATACCTTAACAAACTATCCCCTCAAAATTGGTTCCTTATATTTAACTCATATAGGAAGAAACTTACACAATTGTTTAGTAGCAAACGCGTTGCTCTCAGACATCCGTTCAATTACTCACTCCTGAACACTGTTCCAAGATTCCGTAACTCAGACAGCTTGTCGCACTCGGACACAGATGCAAGAGACTCATTCACACATTTACACATCGGGCCAAAATAAAGGCTGCCCGCGAACCTAAGCTTTCCTAAAGTATTTTCTTCTCTCTCCTAAATCCAAACTATTTCCCACCAAAAACAAAACTTCAAATTCTCTCTATTCAATCCAAATTTAGAATAAACCTAAAATTAGCTTTATTCTTTAGGTACATTTATTCACTAAAATTTGTAAAGTAAAAAAGTGTAAAGTGTACAGTTCCAAATCCTTCTCTTAAATCTGCTTCAATCTTATTAAGCACCTCTTCCCAACACAACATCTTTTCAGCCTACTATCTACTACCTTACCAAATAGTTTTGCTAAGTTATCACCTAAATGGATCCCAAAGGGCCCAGAGGGCTGTCAACTGGGTAAAAAAAAATTAAATACTAAATAGTAATGATTCGCGCGTTGCTGAAATAGGCCTAGACAAAAATAGCTAAGTATTGCTCACACGAATGCTCACAGGAAGACAACTTATCTCTACATCACACAGCTTCGTTTTTAAAACCTTTACATCTCTAACCTCCGATTTTTTCTTAAAATTTATTATACTTTATATTTGCTATTTCTCATTCCTCAGAAATATTCTTGTCGAACTTTACCTTTACATATTTTTTTTCTAAACCTTCACCAATTTCAATTATTTTGTATTCAAAATTTTTCTTTAATATCAGCCAAAAACATCTTTATACAATTGTCTTAATATTATGTGGAAGCGGTTCAATATTAGTTGCATAATACTCTTCAATTCTTTCCATGCGTCTTTTGTCTCTGGAAGTGACAAAATTGATTGAGATACCTGTGAGTCCAAACCTCCCCACGCGGCCAATCCTATGGAGGTAGTTCTCTTCGTTGAGTGGCAAATCGTAATTGATGACATACTGCACTTACTGAATATCAATGTCACGACCTAAAATATCAGGTGATATCAGCTCTCGTGATTTTCCCGTCATGAAATCTTCCAAGGCTTCTCTTCGTTCATCCTTGCACTGGTCACTATGAATTTCAGAAACTGTAAATTCGTCTTCCCGAAGCCGCTTAGCCAAATGTGTTACTTTCACTTTTTTATTTACAAAAATTATAGACTGACCGATGGATAATGTATCGTACAAGTCTTCGAACACACTAACTTTTTCCTCTTCATCTCTAACTTCAACATAATACTGCTTTATCCCTGGTAATGTCAGCTCCTCCTTGCTTTTTTTAATATAAACTGTATCCTTTCGCAATATCTTATCAGTAATGTCAAAAATTTCATCGGGCATGGTTGCTGATGACAGTACTACTTGAAAGTTTCCGTCCAAGACCCCAAATATTTCTCGAACCGTGTCAACAAAATTGGTTAAAAGCATTTCATCAGCTTCGTCAATGACAATAAGCTTTACATCCTTTGTATTCAAAATTGGTTTGTATCTCTCGGTGTATCTCTCCCTTTCACGTAAAGGATTCTTCCTTTTAGACTTAATAAGGGCAAGTATTCGACCAGGAGTTCCAACAGCAACTTGTACCCCTAAATTTTGAATTATTCTTTCGTCTTCCCTAATAGGTCTACCTCCTATGAAGTCACAACATTCAATTTTCTCATACTGGCTTAAACTTGTAATAACTTTACAAATTTGTTGGGCTAGTTCATGTGTTGTAGCAAGAATGATGGCTTGACATGCTTTTTTGCTCGGATCTACAATTTGAAGTGTGGCGATCCCGTAGGTTGCAGTTTTTCCAGTCCCAGACTCTGCTTGAAAAACAACATCCTTTCCTTCTATGCACGGCATAATCCCTTTCTGTTGAACGTTCGTTGGTGATTCAAAGCCATGATTGTAAATGCCACGCAACAGGTTTTCCCTCAAATTCATGTTCTCCCATCTTTTTAAACATGAAACGTCATCAGAAACTATCTCGCTTGCCACTGACGGCATCTCACCATGACGGTTGTTATCGTTAACACTATAGTAACTATCACTCATCTTAAACATTTATGACCTTCAAATAGCACTCTTCAAGCTAGTTAAGTTTTCCAGATACATTAGAATTACTTCACATAATTGGCTCAAATTTTTGTACGGCTACATTTTTGGCTTTCGACAAAATTGCTACTATTTAAAGAGAGAGTAAATGGTTTTGCACCTTTTAAATTTGGTCTTTTTATTTGTTCTTACACTAGAGAGGAAACACTATCTTTACAGAAAAAAGTGCGTTTTAGCTACGTCATATTCATAACATTGAAAAAACCTGATTGAATCTACGCAAGAACATTTTTAAAGAAAATTTCAAATGATATGCACTGACATTCAGCCTAATGCTTATTTGATGGAGGTTGAATCTTTTAACATTTCCATAATTCTTATTTTCTTATCAAAATTACAACATTGAAAAAGAGTTGTCAAGAGTTGAATTTTGACAAAAATACTGCTGCAAACCGGATAACTGCTCCACACACCCATAAATACCTTTCAGTAAGTATTATAGGTTAGAGTTCGTTATTTATTGTAATTAAATAAAAAAAAAGTTTTTTTTTAACTGAAAGCAAATAACGACGTTAAAACTTAAAACGAACTTAAATTATTCCGTAAGTGAAAGGGGCTGTCTACTCCTCAACACCTCGCTCTTTACGCTAAAGTTTTTTATTGTCTTAAAAAAAGAGAGTTGTGAGAAAGTCAAACTTTAGCGTAGAGAGCGGGGTATTGAGGAGGGGACAACCCCTTTCATAGACAGATAATTTCTGTTCGTTTTAAGTTTTAAAGTCGTTCCTTACTTTCAGTTAAAAAAAACTTTTTTTTTATTTAATTTTTGAACGTTTTTGAACTTACGTAACGAATTTCCATATTAATATATTTATAATACGTATATCAGAGGGTTCGCCCCCTAGTCAATACCTTGCTCTTTAAGCTAAAGTTCGAATTTTGTTCAAATTCTTTAAAAATGACCCCTTAATCACAAATGCCGTTAATTCGAATAAATAGCTCTTATGAAACTACTAAAAATCTTTGGCTTAATGAACAAGATATTGACTAGGAGGGGACCCAATCATATACACAATTTTTTCTGTCGTTTTAGGTTTTGATGTTGCTCCTTACTTTCAGTTGAAAAACTTGTTTTTTTTTAATATAATTCTCTTATATTTTTTTAAAATAATGCTGGGAAATACGGCCCCCCCTTCATAAAAATGTCCCTTCCCCCATTAAAATTTCTTTCTGGGAAAGATCCTCCCAAAAAACCCGACCCATACCCCCCCCCCCCACTACCAGAAAAAAATTCTTCTGAAAACGTCTGTATACTTCCCAATAACCCATGCTATATGTTAACATTGGGTAAAATTCATAACTTTCAGCACTCCCCCAGGGAACTTCGGGGATTAAGTCATCCTAAAAGACATAGTTATCACATTTTCGACCATGCTAAACAAAATGGCTATCTCAAAATTTTGATCGTGTGACTTTGGAGAAAAATGAGCGTGGGAGGGGGCCTATTTCCCCTTAATTTTTTTGTCACTTAAAAAGGGCACTAGAACGTTTAATTTCCGTTCAAATGAGCCCTCCCACGATATTCTAGGACCACTGGGTCGAGACGATCAGCCCGAGGAACAAAAAAACAGAAAAAAAAACAAATAAACACGCATCCGTCATCTTTCTTCCAGCAAAAAATGCAAAATTCCACATTTTTGTAGATAAGAGATTGAAACCTCTACAGTAGGGTCCCCTGATACGCTGAATATGACGGTGTGATTTTCATTAAGGTTCAATATCTTTTAGGGGGTCTTTCCCCCTTTTTTATCAGCCAAATATCCTCAGGCACGTAATTTTTGATGGGTAGGACTAAACTTGAGTAAACTTATATATTTTGAAATTAGCGTAAAAATCTGATTCTTTTGATGTATCTATTGATATCAAAATTCAATTTTTTAGATTTTTGGTTTCTATTGAGCCGGGTCGCTCCTTACTTACAGTTCGTGGTCTTACCACGAACTGTTTGAAATAAATAAATAAACAATGACGAAGAAGCAGGAGAATAAAAAAAGGGGGGCATCATTGCTTCCCAAGAAACAAAAGGAATTTTCCTTATAGCTCAAGATATGGGAAAATATTTTTTCTAAGTGGAGTTTTCGGTTAGGGAGATTGGCTAAATCCTACGATTATGACGTCATTGATCAATCTTTAACATGAAATATGCAGGTTCTCGTAAGAAAATTTATTCCATTTTAAAAACAATTTGTTTTAATTACAAAAGGTTCTTAACCCCATTAATTTCTTTTAAAATGAGCCATTGAACAACTTTCTACAATGTTCCAGTGCCAAGCTATCTGTGGAAGAAAAAAGAAAAAAAGATGCCGTTTAAGCAGAATGCTGCAGTAGCTGCCACTTTTCTTGATTTTCAAGCCAATATATTTCCCTTGCTATTCAAGCCAAGGGACAGAAAATTTTTAATATAGGAATTTCGGACAAGGTGGTTCTAACGGTGTACTTTTTGTTTTGATCTGACTCTTTTTTTATGAGTTTTGGGTTTTTACATTTGTTAACATTGGCCGTGATCGTCTCTTACTAGGTTGCTAGCCACCGCTAAAACCTGGATTAAATCACAAAATTTCAGCTTGTATCTGTCTACCTTTCTATCTTCTTTGGTCATTACTACTACAGACTATATTGCGCAAAAAGGCAAAGATGAATCACAGATAATTTCAAAATAGGATTTCAATGTTTCTGAATAACTTATAATATCAAATGTATATGCTAAAAATGGACGCCAGGAGGAAAGAGGGTAGGCTCTACCCAGAACAAACTAATATATGCTTCCAAATGGTTGTATCTTCAAGACGTCAATACGAGGACGAAGGCAGGCTCTACCCAAAACGAACTAATATATGCTACTAAATGGTTGTATTTTCGTTGCAACGTACAGTGACTTAGGCAAAATTGTCATTAAATCTCATTTTGGAAAAAATATTAGCCATCGTCTATCTCTATGATTGATTTTAACAATAAACATTCTGTGAAACAGACTAACCTCGATTTATAATGTACAACAAAAATATGCCTTGATAAGGTGGAATTCTTCCTGGGGAAAGTAAAATTCGACTAGGGGAAGCTAGAAATTATAACCGTGGAAGGTAGATTGGGTTTCCACCAGGGTTCTTACCAAGTTAGAATCGCTTTTAAACCTTTTTTTTAACCACACACCATATACCTAACATATTGCCAACTCTGAAAACAGACAGAAACCTACACAATTAGACAAGATAATTACTATCTACCATAGAAAGGAGTTTTTAACAGGCCATGTTTTAGCTTAAAACCGATTACATTTATTATTTATTTATTTTCTTCACTGTTATTTCATTGCATAGTTTGAAAGCTAACAAAAAAATTGTTAAAACATTTCTTGCTCTGACACTTGGTTTTATTTCGATTTTTTATTTGACTATTTCATAATCACCTCTGTTACTAATTAATTTGTTCTATCCCTGTATTTAAAAAAAACCTCAACATGGCTTATATAAAAACAGAATAAATCTATTCCAAAGCAACCCATCTTCACCAGTTCCAACCCATCCCATCTTCACCAGTCCGGGTTGCTCCTTACTTACAGTTCGTTACCACGAGCTGTTTGATATCCTTGGTACCGTAAGTATTGTTTTCACTTACATTTGTTGGAATGTTTCGTATATGTCTTCTAACGATTTCTTATAAGTTTACCAGTCGAAAAGTAAGGTATAACTATAAGAATATAGTATAGCTATAAGGTATAGCTATAAGAAAATTATTTTACTTAGCTTTTTTGTTAAGCAGTGGTTACGAAAGAAAAGAAATATGCACTGATAAGACATTATTCAAACACTTATCTGCGCTGATGGAAGTAAAAGCAGATCTAATCAAGGAAATGGCTGATAAAAATTTGAATATGACCTTAGAAAATAAAGTCCAATTTTTAAAGATTAACATCAGTAGTAAGGCATACTCAGACTAATCCCAACTTTCAACCTGTCTTATAAGTACTCATAATTGGTTCAAAACTTTGACAGCTAAAAGTCGAGGAATCAAGGCTTATTAATAATGCATTATATTAGTCTTCACAGTCGTCGATGGAAAACTAGAAAGGCATACGTCCCTCCATTTTCGGACGACTAACTATGCGTAAATTATTGAAAACTTTTAAATATTCTAAAAAATTCAGATGTTGTTAAAAGTGAGTGATTTCATCAATAAAGCTTTCTAAAGAACTTGCAAAGCTTAGAAAAGGATAAAAACTTAGGCATATCACCACTACAAAATTCCCTCCATTTAATATTCCCCAAAACCACCCCCTGGAAAATTCCCCCGCAGATAAATTCCCACCGTAAAATTCCTTCTCTTGGAAGATATTTCTACTACCAACAAATCACTGCAGTGCCAAGTTGCCTAACTTGGTACACCAAGTCCTCGATCCCAATCTATTCTAAAGCCTTTCTCTTCTCACCTTCCCATAAAGTTCCCATTTCCCTTAATTCGTTTCTTGCGACGTACTCCCACCCCATTTGGGAGTCTGCTTTTCACTTATCCTAAAACAGTTGACAAGTTTAATAAACTTTTGTTTGAGAAGTTCCAAGATTCAGATGTTTTTTATCCTCGTTTTTGTCTGGGTTCAGCAATTAAGAATTTCTCTTCTAAGCCTTTTAATATTCAACAGGAGGAAGTTTTGTCGAAGGGTTCTAAGTTCTGTTTTCCAACACCAATCTCCAATTCAAAAATAATTTCAAAGGTGGAGTCAGGAATTATGGCTTCTATGGATAAAGTTGAAACTCCTCAAGACCTCAGAGCCGAGATCGTAAGAAAACTAAACATATTTAATATGAGCATAATTGGTAAAGACATCTCACAAAAAATGACATTAAAATACTTTCAGATGTAAAAAAGGATAAATTCCTTACCATCGCCAGAGGCGATAAAGGAAATACGATTATAATTATGAACACTGATGACTATAATAATCAAATATAAACCATTATTTCTGACACTATTACATACAAAAAACTTGATTTTGATCCTACAGAAGAAACAGTTCGCGGTAACAAACTGTGAGTAAGGAGCAACCCGGCTCAATGGTAACTGAAACTCTAAAAAACGGAATTTTGATACCAATAGATACATCAAAAGAAACAGATTTTAATGCTGATTTCGAGTATACAAATTTCATCAAGTTCAGTCTTACTAATCAAAAGTTACGCGCCTGAGAAAATTTTGCTGATTTTCGAAAAAAGGGGGAAATACCCCCTAAAAGTTATAGAACTTAATGAAAATCACACCATCATATTCAGCGTATAAGATAACCCTACTGTAGAGGTTTCAAGCACCTATCTACAAAAATGTGGAATTTTGCATTTTTTGCACGGCACGGATGCGTGTTTATTTGTTTGTTTTTTTTTCCAGGGGTGATCGTATCAACCCAGTGGTCCTAGAATATCGTGGGAGGGCTCATTGGAACAGATATGAAAAGTTCTAGTTCCCTTTTTAAGTGACCAAAAAAATGGAGGCCAACTAGGCCCCCTCCAATGATCATTTTTTCCCAAAGTCACCCGATCAAAATTTTGAGATAGCTATTTTGTTCAGAATAGTCGAAAATATGGTAACTATGTCTTTCAGGATGACTTAATCCTCCGAAGTCCCCAAGGCGAGGGCTGAAAGTTATCAACTTTACCCAATGTTAACATATAGTATTGGTTATTGGGAAGTATACAGACGTTTTCAGGGGGGATTTTTTCAGGTAGGTGGAGGGGTGGGGGTTGGGTCGGGCGTTATATGGAAGGATCTTTCCATGAAGGAAGTGTTCACGGGGGAAGGGACATTGCTATGAAGGGGGTGCCGGATTTCCCATCATTATTAAAGAAAAAGATCAGAAATTAAATAAAAAAAAAATTTCAACTGAAAGTAAGGAGCAACATCAAAACTTAAAACAAACAGAAAATATTACGTATATGATTGGGTTCACCCCCTAGTGCATACCTCGCTCTTTAAGCCAAAGATTTTTTAGTACTTTCATAAGAGCTATTTATTCTAATTAACGGCCTTTTTGATTAAGGTATCATTTTAAACAATTGGAACAAAATTCGAACTTTAGCTTAAAGAGCAAAGTATTGACTAGGAAGCGAACCCCCTAATATACGTATTAAAAATCTATGAATATAAAGTTGGTTAGGTAAAGTTAATTCGAATGATACTTATATTTATGACTAATAAAAACGTTCGTAAATAAATTAAAAAAGTTTCGAGCAAGACATTTAACCAAATAGAAGTAAAATTAATATACAAATTTTGTTTCAATTATTAGTGTATGGTTAGCAAACATAAAAACCTGCATTAGTTCAAAAACGTTCAAAACTTAAGTAAAAAAAACAGTTTTTTTTAACTGAGAGTAAGGAACGACGTTAAAACTTAAAACGAATAGAAATTATTCAGTATATGAAAGGGGCTGTCCCCTCCTCAACATCTCGCTCTTTACGCTAAACTTTGACTTTCTCATAACTATATTTTTTTTAACAATAAAAAACTTTAGCGTAAAGAGCGAGGCGTTGAAGAGGGCACAGCCCCTTTCATATACGGAATAATTTCTGTTCGTTTTAAGTTTTAACGTGTTCTTGTGTTCGTGTGGGAAGTTCTATATTGGTAGGACTCACCAACAATTTGTTGAAATATTTATTGAACATCGAAATTCAATAAAAAAAACCTACAATTAAGCAAGCCTCCGGAAACTTTTGTTTCAGCTTTAGCAGAACATATTTGGTTTCAACCAGATCACTTAAATGCAAAATTTGTTGATGCCTTACGTTTTTCTAATGATAAGGGGTACACACAATGGGCGAGAGAAGCCATTGAAATAAAAAAAAACATATGTTTGCTAACCTGTCATTAAATAGGGACACAGGTAGTTTAAATATTGACCCGATGTATGATAATCTTCAAGAGTTGTCAGTTGTCAAGAGCTGAATTTTGACAAACATACTGCTGCAACCCGGATAACTGCTCCACACACCCATAAATACCTTTCAGTAAGTATTATAGGTTAGAGTTCCTTCTTTATTGTAAAAGTAAATAAATAAACAATGAAGAAGAAGCAGATAATAAAAAAGGGGGACATCATTGCTTCCCATGAAACAAAAGGTATTTGTGTTTTTGCTCTAGATATGTGATAGTAATTTTTTAAGTGGAGTTTTTGGTTTGCGAGATTCCAATGGTGTATTTTTAATTTGGAACCGACATCGTTTTTGAGAGGTTTCACGCTATTTTTCAAATATCTCATAGATTTATGTTTGCAACAAATATTTACAATTAACATCATTTGCCGAAATAGCATAGATTTGTTTTTTGTAATTAATATTTACGATTAAGATTATTTGCTGAAATAAGTTTCCACTTTTCTGATATTGCTTTATGTTTATAGAGAGGAAGAGGGGTTTTTACAAGAATTATCTGAGTGATAGATAAAATGAGAACAAAAGGAATAGAAAGAAAGTGGAGAAAACATTAAAGTAGGAAATAATGGGGTGTGAAGTGGGTGCCATGGATAAAATATCCAAGGATCTGGAAGATGCAGCTAGACGGCATAATAGTAAAATTATGTACTGGCACGTTAATAAATTGAGTGGGAGTAGTCGATTTGGACTTGTCATAGTTAAAGATTTCCATTGGCATCATTAACCCTAGCAACGGCCCTTCCCCCTCTTTTCCCTCATGCATCAATTCAAATTCTTATATGGAGGAGGGGGAGGGGGTTAATTTTTTCAGGGACGTCATCATGATTTTATAACGAGGGATATTCAACAGAATAATCCTCTTTGTTTTGTATGACGTCATTTATGGTTGTAACATTATATATGACTTTATATATTATGACTTCATGCATCAATATAAAAGGATGCAAATAGTCAAGTGATCTCAGTATGATAAAATTACAAACAGGAAAACGCCTCAAGCTTTTTCTTATTTGGAATAGTAAGAGACAACCTGGCTACATCCTACAATTATGACGTCATTGATCGATCTTTAACCGGAAATATGAAGTTTTTCGTAAAAATGTATTCTATTCTAAAAAATAACTTTTTTTAATTACAAAAGACTCTTAACCCCATTAATTTCCTTTAAAATAAACCATTGAACCATTCCCTACGATGTTCCAGTGCCAAGCTATCTGTGGAAGAAAAAAAAAGAAAAAACGATGCCGTTTAGTCAGAATGCTGCAGTAGCTGCCACTTTTCTTGATTTTCAAGCCAATATATTTCCCTTGTTTTTCTTGCCAAGGGACAAACAGTTTCTCATACAGGGGTTTCGGACAAGGCGGTTCTAATGGTGTACTTTTTGTTCTGATCTGACTCTTTTTTTAGGAGTTACTGGGTTGCGTCTCTTACTAGGTTACTAGCCACTGCTGCGGCCCGGATTAAATCACAAAATTTCTGCTTGTATCTGTCTATCTTCCTATCTTCTTTGGTCATTGCTACTACAGACTATATTGCGCAAAAAGGCACAGATGAATCACAGATAATTTCAAAATAGGAATTCAATGTTTCTGAATAACTTATAATATCAAATATATAGGCTAAAAATGGACGCTAGGAGGAGGAGAGCAGGCTCTACCCAGAACAAACTAATATTTGCTATCAAATGGTTGTATCTTCAAAACGTCAAGGACGTCAAGAGGAAGAGAAAGGCAGGCTCTACCCAGAACAAACTAATATATGCTACCAAATGATTGTTTCTTCGTTGCAACATATAGTAACTTCGGCAAAATTCGCATTCAATCTCATTTTGGAAAAAATAATAGCCAACTTCTATCTTTATGATTGATTTTAACAATAAACATTCAGTGAAACATACTAACCTTGATTTATAATCTGAAACAAAAGTATGCCTAGGTAAGGTAGAATTCTACTTAGGGAAAGTAAAATCCGACTAGGGGAAGGTAGAAATTATGACCGTGGAAGATAGATTGGGTTTCCACCAGGGTTTTTACCAAGTTAGAATCGCTTTTAAACCTTTTTTCACCAGACATCATATACCTAACATATTATAAACTCTGAAAACAGACTGAAACCTACGCAATATGACAAAATAATTAATATCTACCATAGAAAGGAGTTTTTAACAGGCCATGTTTTGGCTTAAAACCTATTGTTTTTATTATTTATTTATTTTTGCTTAGAATTGCTTAGAAAAGTTTTCCATCGCAGTTTTGTGGATAGAATCCAAAAATACGATTCTGAAATATTTTGGAGAATGATTTTCTAGCACTCATAGGTTCTTATGAAGCATATCTTTGAAGATTTTGATGCAATCTTTGATGTTTAGGACGAGAAAAAACTCAGGGAATAATTCCGTAAGAGATATGGGTATTGCGAATAATCTGAGAGTAATTGTTAATTTAGCATACAAGACCGTACAAGAATACATTATTGTAGATAATAAATATTTTTTCTTAGGTCTGAAACACCTAAATTCCAATAAAATGATTTTGAACCATGGTTGCATAAATTCGTAGGAGATAGAAATTCGAATTACGGGGTCTGATTGTACATTCAAATTTAGTGCTTTAAGCTCTATTAGAGCTATATATTTGAGGTTTGAAACAAAAAAAAAATGTTCAGTGCTCTGAACTTTTCTTAGCCAGTTTTTGAAAATGTGAATTGAACAACCTTTCAAAAGCCTCTCATAAATAAGGAAATAATAATTGACAGTTTGAACATGATGACTTTTGAAACATTCTTTATATTATTTGCGAAACAAAAAATATACAAAATGAGCAATCAATTTATCCTTTACAGGTATATACTATAGAAAGACCGATAAGGAAGGCTTGTTTTAGTCCTACCACCATAGTTCATTGTTGAAGCTTGGCCACACTTTCCTACTCCTTCATGGCCACACTTAAAAGTAGTCTTTGTTTTGGCATTGCAATGCTCTGTAGTTGTAGTTTGCCCACAGGATATGTTTATCTCACAGCCACATGACAGCTTCCTCACTGCCTCCTCACTACATTTATGAGAAGAGTAAGGAAATTCACAAGGAAGGTCACATTGATGGATTTTGCAATCTTTCAGTTAGTTAGGTTTCTTTACATGAAGTTGTCCACGATGTATGAAGTACTTCAGATGAAAATATCTTTTATTTTTTAAGACATAATCAAGTATTACTTGTGAGTATTCTCACTTAAACAAGAAAAGATAAAAAACAAAAAAAAAACAATTAAACTTTTTAGTCTAAAAGTGGATTGTGTAACAGAGGTTGGCATACAAAATAACCACACAGTTGTGGCTACTTTGTAGCTAATTGGTTTTTGCGCCAATCACTTAAAGTTGACCCCTTTTCCGTTTTCAGATACAGTTATAGCTGTTAAGTAAATCTATCCAACTTTTAGCGTTAAGGAATTTACAAATAGCCTCAAGCCAGTGCTACAAAAGAACTTAAATAATTTTTCGAATACTTAAAAATGTCTTTAGATTTTTTTTGTTTCCTAAAGACTTTCTAAACACTTCTTAAATGCTTTTTCGAATACTAAAAATGTCTTTATATTTTTTCCCTAAAGACTTTATAAAAACTTCTTAAATACTTTTTCGAATACTTAAAATGTCTTAAGATTTTTTTTTGTTTACTTAAGACTTTTTAAATACTTCTTCAATGTTATTTTAAGCATAAATTTGATGGAGTTTTTGAATAAAGCAACATACATTTTTATTCAATAGTATGAATTCCTTGGTTCCTACGGACTTTTCATTCCTAGCAGAGGTATGACATTTTCCGCAAAACTTGGAAGTCGCAAAATTTTAAATTTGATTTGAAACATATAGCCTATTGTAACTAAAACAATGCTTTATCATCAACGTTTACGGTAGAAAGGCTTTCCCCAACGCGAAAGGACATTTTCACTACAAACAGAAAAACTTTTGGGTGTCACAACATTTGAGTATATACACTTAAAGTGTCTACTGTAGCTCTTCAACTTAAGGTCAAAACCGTGACCAATATTGTAGCAAAGAGTATGGGAAATTTTGTAAAGTAATAAGCTTTGCCACTTTCATAGGGCTTTGATAGAATGAAAACATCACTAGTGCAGCCTAAGCAATCTGAACTAAAAAATGTTGAACATTTTTAATTCTACTGTGTAGGTTTTTACAAAGCGTTTAAAGTTTTTCTGAAATCCTTTTAGACAGATCTCTCCATATAAGAAGGGAAATTGGCTGTTACAATGCTGTCACAAATCTTGCACCTCCTTTTCAGTTTCCAATGGTGTTGAGATACCTTCTACCACCTCCTTTCAAAGAAAAAACTAAGCAATCA
Source organism: Artemia sp. Qi Xiang Cuo (assembly GCF_049724085.1). Lineage (NCBI taxonomy): Eukaryota > Metazoa > Arthropoda > Branchiopoda > Anostraca > Artemiidae > Artemia > Artemia sp. Qi Xiang Cuo. The sequence goes on along the minus strand of NC_142802.1, from coordinate 69,698,152 downwards.
TACACACCTTCAGTGCATCCAGTTTTTTAAAATTACCGTAAAATAAAACTCGCTATGTAAAATTGGTAAAAAAAAAGGTAAAATAAGCTACTCCATAGGAAATACATGGTAAAATTGGTGTTTTAGACTTGCCCTGTAGCATCAAGACCAGTTGAGCATTTCTTTTTAAACGTCACTAAGAGCTTTTAATGAAATTTTTAATGATTCTGATTTTCCTGGGTTTAAGAGTAATGCCCCATTATCTAGAGTTTCATCAATTTAATTAACTGTCTAGTTTATCTCTTTGGTAATCTTGTGTCTAGGGTAATACCTCAGCAATTGGACAGTGCCTAATTTCGGATATTCATTTTGTACATAAAAATATAGAATAAAAATCGAATTTACATCTATTTAAGAGTAAAAACATACTAGTCATTTTTCTACATTTAAACCTAAAAAATGTTACCATAACAGCCTTGCATATTTAAATAACCATATTCAGCCATATTCCTCGTATCATATACATAATATTTTTCATTTATTTCTAAAAGTACCAAATACAAGTAAAAAAAAGTTTGTAACACTTTTTGTGACTTTGGTGAACTAGGCACTGGGTACGTATATTTGACCATTCAGTCACTTTCACAGTCATTAAGACTGTCTTCAACAGGATTTGCTTGCACATCTAGCTCCTCTCTTTCAGACTTGCCTGCTCTGAAGACCTCCCCCCCCAAATAAAAAGAAACAAAAGTCTTGGATGCAGCCCTAAGGATTATATATCAATTTCCATTTCCACCCTCCAATATTCTCTCGCTTAGGTTATGTGATACGATTACCTCTGACTTACACAGGAGAGTAAATTTTTCAACTTCCCTTCTAATGAAGATCCGAAATTATCCAAAAAGGAAATAGGGAGAAAATTTTCCACAGGGAGGAAGGAATATTCCGTGAGGGTATTTTTTGGATGGGAGGGTAAACGCTTGCTCCCGGGGAAAATACGGCATGAATACAAGATTTCTCGGAGATGTGGAATTGAAAATAAAAAGAGGACATTGAATCTGCTTTGGCCCTCCCAATTGTTGAAAATCCAGATTATGTAGTTCTTTTTTATGAGGCAACTTTAAATATTTGAAGCAAGTGACTTTCCATTTTTTTTAGGAAGGCTATTGAAATTAAAAAAAAAAATAAAAAAATCCAGAAATGGAGACCTTGCTTTAAATAGAGATACTGGAGGTATTCCTATAACCCAATTTATAATAGCTTAAAATTAAAGGATTCAAATAAAATTTTTCTTCAGCTTAAATTGAGATCATCATATCACCCTTTTAATGAAAATTAGGCCAGAAGACAAGATAAATCAGTCACTAAGCAGAGAATTCTTGCCCAATCTAATTAGTGAATTTCTGTCGTTTATTCTGGCTTGGTTTTTTGGTTTGTTTAATTCGGCCTTTCTTTTGCTTAGTTAGAGCTAAATCACAAGATTAGTTTCCTACCTTCTTTTTATGAGCATTGAAGACGATTGAGCGGAAGTCCCTGACAAAATATCTGCCTCTATCATTTTCATTTCATTTTTGTCCGCTAGCTGACATTTATCCTCATGTTTCTCGGATAATTATTTTTTTTTCTTGTTGGTTATACATCAATCCTGCTTATAGCCCCTTCCGTCTTAAACAGTTCACAGAAATATTGTTATTTTATTTGAATTAATATTTCACCATTCTAAAATTTCAATTAATTTCTATAGTATACGCTCTATTGTTCTGATAACAAGAGACCTAAATATGACATACAATGTTTAAAATCACAGAACACGGCTATACACACACAAAAAAAAAAAAATAATATTCAATGCTTTGAGATAGCCATTTTGTTAAAATTATTTGAAAGGTCTGGAAATTACTTCTTTAAGGATAAGAAATTCCCTCAGCCCTCAGGACAATGGTTGTAAATTATTCCCTGAAGGAATATAAGGCTTTTATAGAAAGCATGGTCCTATAAACTTCGGTGGGGGCTTTTTGGATTTGTAATCTGACGCTCTAGTGCTCTTTTTAAGAGTCGAAGTTATTGAAGATAAGCTGACACCCCCCCCCCCCACACACACGTCGCATTGTCCCAAAAAGCATCTAACAGGCATTTTGAGATAGCCTTTTTATTCAAAGTAGTCTAAATTTCATATTACAAGGCTTTTGGGGTTGAAACAAACCCCGGAGATTAGGGGCAAGGGTTGTAAGTTATGCTCAGGGGGTATTTAAAGTTTTTATGGAAGGGATGGTTGTTTAACTTTTGAAGAGGCTCAGTCTTTTTCCCTGAAATAGACTATGTCAATATAAAACGACCAGAAATTAATTTAAAAAAAACTTTTTACACAAATTAAGTTTTTCATCAAAAGTAAAGAACTCTATTAAACCAAAATGAGACAGTTCACATTATAAACAGTTCTTTAAAGAAAGTTCTTTAACAGTTGACAGAACTAATGTAATTTTATTTCAACTAATATATCCACATTTTAAAATTATAGTTACCTCTACTATAATGCACTTTATCGTTCTGATAACAAGAGACCTAAGTAAGACAAATGACCTTTTAAACCGCGGAACACAGCTATACACAAAACAAAATCATATTAAATCCTTTGAGATAGCCATTTTGTTCAACGTATTTGTAAGGTCTGGAAATTATGTCTTTGAGGATAACAAATCCCCCCAGCCCTCAGGACAATGGTTGTAAATTATTCCCTGCAGGAATATAAGGCTTTTATAGAACGCATGGTCATATAAACTTCGGAGGGGGCTTATTGGATTGGTAATTCGACGCTCTAGTGCTCTTTTTAAGACTCCAAGTGATTGGAGGACTGCTACTACTACCACACCCCCCCACGCATGAACTGCCCATTAAACCAAAATTAAACAAAAATAGAATCAAATAATCCACCATGCATATAACTACCGCAAATCAGTATCAATAAATAAATGAAACCCAAAACAAACAGAAATTAAAATAAGTCAAACTCAAAACGAGCAGAAATTAATATGAGTAGATTTCTAAAACTCTATGCTTTCTAAAAGCCAGAATAGAATTTGTACTTTACTGAAAAAATTCAAATGAATTTACTGAAAAAAATTTGCATTGTCAGTTTAATATAAATACGCTGATATTTATTCCTTAAAATCTTAACCAATTTTTGATTTCTTAAAGTTATAAAAATGAAAATATTTAAAAGAATTTTTTCAGTAAAGTACAAATTATATTCCCGCTTTTAGAAAGCTGGCTGTTATATTCTGGTTTTAGAGCCCTGCTCATATTAATTTCTGCTCGTTTTGAGTTTGACTCTGTTATTTATGTTAATTTCTTTTTGTTTTGGGTTTCATTTATTTATTGATACTGATTTGTGGTAGTTGTATGCTTGGTAAATTATTTGATTATATTTTTGTTCATTTTTGTTAAATAGAGTGCTTTACTTTTTTTTTGAAAAACTTATTTTGTGTAAATTTTTTTTTTAAACAAGTTCTGGTCGTTTTATATTGACATAGTATATTTAAGGGAAAAAGACTGAGCCGCGTATAAAGTTAAACAACCATCACTTCTATAAAAACTTAAATACCCCCTGAGCATAACTTGCAATCCTTGCCCCTAATCTCAGGGGTTGGTTTCAACCCCAAAAGCCTTGTTATATGATATTTAGACTATTTTGAATAGAATGGCTATCTCAAAATTTCTATTAGATGCATTTCGAGACTATACAACGTTCGTGTGTGTGTGGGGGGTGGGGTCGTACCTGCTCTCCAATCCCTTTGACTCTTAAAAAGAGCACTAGAGGGTCTCATTACCAATCCCATGATTCCCCTCTGAAGTTTATATGACCAGGCTTTCTATTAAAAGCTCTATATGCCCCCCGGGCATAACTACAGCCATGATCCTGAGGGGTGGGGGGGATTGGTTATCTTCAAATACATAATGTCCAGACCTTTCAAATGCGTAAATCAACATGAATGTCTCAAAATTTCAATTTGAATTGTTTGGCGAAATGATGGGCGTGAGGAGGGGGGATCATTTGCCCTCTGATCACTTTCGATTAATAAAAAAGGACCAGTCCTCTCAGTTTTCAATCGAATGAGCCCTTTTTGAAGCTTCTACGAGAAAACTTTCTGTAAAAACCTTATATGCCCCGAGGGTATAACTTACGACCCTTGTCCTGAGGGCTATGGGGGAGGGTTGTCATCCTCAAAGACATAATTTCCAGACCTTTTAACTACGTTGAACAAAAAGGCCACATAAAAATGTTGATCGGAAATATTTAGGGAAATGATGGGCATGGAGGGGGGGGGTAATCTCCCTCCGATTACATTCGACTATTAAAAAGGGCAATAGGCCTCTCAATTTTCAATCAAATGAGCCCTTTTTCAAGTTTTTACGACAACACTTTCTGTAAGAACCTTATATGGCCCCAGGGCATGACTTACAACCCGTGCCCTGAGGGTTGGGGGGGGGGGGGTCATGCTCAAATACCTAATTTCCAGAACTTTAAACTACGTTGAACAAATTGGCTATCTCAAGATTTTGATTGGATAAGTTTGGGGAAATGGTGGACGTAAGAGGGGAGTTAGTTGCCCGACAATCAATTTCTACTATTACAAAGAGAACTAGCTCTTTCAATTTCCAATCGAATGAGCCCTTTTTGAAGTTTCTAATACAACCCTCTCTATATGAACCTTATATGCCCCCAGGGTATAACCTACAATCCTTACCCTGAGGCCTGTGAGGGGGGTTGTCATTTTCAATGACATAATTTCCAGAGCTTTCAACTACGTTGAAAAAATGGCTATATTATAATTTTGATTGGATGTGTTTGGGGAAATAGTGGGTGTGGGAGGGGGGTTAGTTGCCCTCCAATCACTTTTGACTATTAAAAAGGGCACTAGCCATTTAAATTTCCAATTGAATGAGCCGTTTTTGAAGTTTCTGCAACAGCGCTTTCTGTAAAAACCTTATATGACCCCAGGGCATAACTTACAACCCTTGCCCTCAGGGGTGTGGGGAGAGCGTCCTCCTCAGACATAATTTCCAGATCTTTCCACTACGCTGAACAAAATGGCTATCTCGATATTTTGATTGGATGTGTTTGGGGAAATGGGACTAGCTGCCTTCCAATCACTTTCGACTATTAAAAAGGGCACTAGCCATTCCAATTTCCAATTCAATGAGCCCTTTTCGAAGTTTCTACGACAGCTAATTCGATACGAAATACCCTGGTCTAAAAAAAATAATAATAATAAAACATAATAATAATAATACATTGTGCCAACGTTGTTCTTTACTTAGGCAGCGCTATTGCACTGCCTATGATTAATTATATACTTTAGTTAAGATTATTTTAATTTTTAGTAAAATGTGACTAAAAACTGCTATTCAATTGAGAAAAAAAAAGAATAGTAGACTCCTCGTGACTTAACAAAATTCAATAAATATTAGAATCCAAACATCTTACAAATGCATCGACTAATACAAGACGTAAATAGAACATACTCAGATTTTTCCATTGATTAATACAAATTTTCAAACGGAATTCTTATCCTAAGTAATTACTGTAGGATAAATACAAAACTCTAGACCGAAGGACTGCAAAGGTTGATACCGAGGGGGTAAAAACAAAGCTAAGGGTACAACTAAGTCACACTTTGCGACCGGGGCACGGGGGGATGAAGGAAGTTAAATATAGTTGAATAATTTTCAATTACTCTCGCGGGGAGGAAGCCCATAGGAATAAACTCCGGGGGAATACCCCCTGCTGGAATGGCTAAATACAGAAAAGTACCAACGATATTTAATGACCTGTAACCTGAATAAACCAGTCAATCGGAAGTCAGGTCGAGTTGATACTATAAAACAAATAAATAACAATAGTGCAGGAAAAGGCACATTACTGACTTAGAATGAAATATACCAATTGTCTGACGGCAAAATTTCCATATTTTAAGTGTACAATTGCATTTTGAAGGTAAATTACAAAGAAGCTTCAAAAAGAACTATTTAGTCTTAAATAGCAGTTCGTTTGCTATTGTCATTTTAGAGTTGAAACTTTAATTTTTGGGAATTCTCATATGAAAATTAAAGGGGGTGATATCGGTGTGAGTAAATTTCTTACCACTTGTGAATAAAAGGAAATACTTAGCAAGGAAGTTCGAAGGAGCCTCCTAATTTTAAGTCTAGGGACGGTGAGGATGATTTAATAATATATTTTTGTTTTATTATAATTATTTATTCTACTCTTAGTAAGAAGTTAAATGGACTGAGAAAACAAATTCATAATACGTATTTTTTTATTTAAGAAATAGATAGATAAAATTTCATATTATTTTCAGGGATAAAAAATTAGGGAAGGCTGGATGGTTCGATTATGGCCCCCATTTTCTTTAATTTATTTAGTTCCTAATTAAGGGTGTTATTTGTTTTGGTTTTAAACTTATATCGAAGCGAATGATTATATTAAACATGGTCCGTAATTCTTGATTTTTGAAGGGCTCTATTTTGAAACTCGCAATCTGTACCAAAGACACACTTTTGTGTGCAGTGAATATAATGTAATGTTGCTGACCTCACAAGGCCCATATTAGTTAGTGGAGTAGCTTGGCTACGGCTATCTAGGGCATTCTGATTCAATTGAATACTATGAAATAACTCATGTCAGTTTTTTTTATTGATTCCTTTTGTTACATATATATGACGTATATATATACGTCATATATATGACGTATATATATATACATATATATGTTACATATATATAACACACAGATTTTTAAAGATCATCAAAGGTCAGGATCCTCTAAAGGGAGAAGGAGTGGAGGTAGGTACCTGTCATGTAGACAGATTTTGAGACCATCTAGAGAGAGAAGGAGAGGAGAGAGGTACTTCAAAATACCTCCCCTGGACATACTTTAGCCCATAGACCTATCCCTGAAAGTTATATATTAGATCTATGGCTAATAAGACGAAAAGAAGACAAATCATGTGAGTACCTCGCCTGTACACAACAGAACCTTTTTAGTTGTTTCTCTGTTGTTATACAAGTTTATCATTCAGTTTTAATGTATTCTACTTTCGTGGTTATTCCATAGAGTAGTAACTATATGTACTAGTTCGACCTTTTCTTTTTGTTCATTTTTTAGTTTACATTTATTCCTGTTTTTGAAGCTGTTGTGGTTTAGATTTTTGTTTCTTAACGGTGAAGATACCTTGTCGAATATAGGCGAAATATTCGTGCGATTACTCTGCTTTCTGGCCATAGATCCGTTGTTTCTCAAGATTTTCTTCTTTGGTTTTGTCATGATGGCAGGGCTCAAAGGCGGATATGTCATGATCCCGGAAAATCTAGGGCGGATATGCATATGATTTTTTTTTTATAAATGTAGGGAGGAGAGTAATTGCCCCCTCCCAATTGCCACCCTGAGTTGCAGATCAATTCGGCTTTATTTATAAAGCAGTAAGGTTCAGCTTATCGCTAACTAATTCATTACTAAAGACTATATGGCACAAATAGGCACAGATAAATCACAAATAATTTCAAAACAGGAATACAAAGATTTTGACTAGCTTGTAATATCAAATACACACGCTAATTATAGGCCCCAGCCTGGGGTAGGGACACGACCTCCCCACAACAAACTAATGTCTGCTACCAAACAGTTGTATCTTCTTTGCAATGAATAACAACTTAAGAAAATAAATTGTCATTCCGTCTAGAAAATTAAAAGAAGAAAAGATTGTCATCATTACATATTATTTTTATGTTTTATTCGACAAAAAGAAACAATAAAGTTTAGCTTATCCCTAGCTTCCCATCTTCTTTAGTCATTACTACAAACTATATGGCACAAATAGGCACAGATAAATCACGAATAATTTCAAAATAGGAATTCAAGAATTTTGACTAGCCTATAATATAAAATATATCTGGTAAATATGGGCTCAAGCGCGTAGGACTGGATAGGGCCTCCTCACAACAAACTAATGTCTGCAGCCAAACAGTTGTATCTTGTTCATAATCATTCCATCTCACTAAAAAAAAAAAAAAAAAAAAAGATTGTCATCTTTATATGTTTATTTTTGAATTTTATTCGGCAGACTGAAGCTTTAAAGTTCAGTTTATCTCTAGCTTCCCTTCTTCTGTTGTCATTACTACAAACTATATGGCACAAATAGGCACAGATAGATCACAAATAATTTCAATATAGGAATACAAGGATTTCGACTAGCCTATAATACCAAATATATATATATATATATATATATATATATATATATATATATATATATATATATATATATATATTATATATATATATATATATATATATATATATATATATATATATATTATATATATATATATATATATATATATATATATATATATATATATATATGCCAACCATGGACCACAGCATGGGGAAGGAGACAGGCCTCCACACAACAAACTAATGTCTGCTATCAACTGGTTGAATCTCCTTTACAATAAATACGGGCTTTAGAAAATAAATTGCCATTCTGCCTCAATAAATTAAGAAAAACAAATCGTCATCTTTACATGGTTATGTTTTGGGTTAATTACAATACAAAACAGTCTTCAAAGAAGGCTAACCTCCATTTATACCTGAATATGAAATTCTACCTTCATCCTAAAGACATTTATATTTTTATACAAAATTGCTCATCTCTGACTTATATATGACTTAATTTCAACGCAATGACTTAAAAAAAATAAACAACAGTTACTTTCAAAACCTTTTCTTTCACAAGACACCATGTGTCTAATACATCATCCGCTCAGAGTCTACAGGGAAAAAATCTATCACTTGTTTCAGCTTTACAACAAAAACAGCTACGAATATTAAGGTTTCAGTTCGGCGACCAAAACTATCTTAATAAACCCCAAGTGACCATTACTGATGCGTTTTTTCTTATACGCTTTTAATTAAATATTAGTTAAACCATTTTGTAACAAAACATAAATATTAAGTTGAGATTTGCTGCAAGGACGGCTACTAATAATTAGCTTTTAGGTCCGACGCACGTTTTCGACCAAAAGGGCTCTCAACAAGCGCGAAGTCACTATTAAAGCTATGAAGTTTATTTTCTATGCACACGGATCTAGTAAATAAAATAAAACCAATTTTCTCAAGACATAAATCAGGAGACAGAAAATAATTAGTCATAGGGGTTACAAGGGCAGTGACAAATTTACGGGTGGGCCGTGGGTCATTAAAGTCATATAAATAGCAAAAATACGCAGTTTTCAGCGCATTTTCTTCAGAAAAAAGTGCATACAAATTCTTGCCACGACACTTCCACAACAGGGGGATCAGTTGCTGAAGGTTTTAAACTGAATTTCATTTTTGTCCCACAAACATTCTAAGATATGCAAGACAGTAGTACAGAACAGTATAGAACAGTGAAAGAGAGAGTAATACACATGCTATAGAACAGTGAACACTATAAAACAGTCAACACAATAGAACACTAGACCTCTAGAACAGTGAAAGAAACAGTAACACCCATGCTATAGTGCGCACTATAGAACAGAAACACCATAGATAAGTGAAAGAAACAACAATATAGATACAATAGAATCATCAACATTTTTAGTATTGTATACTTTAAGCTCTAGAATAACTATGTTAGAGGAAATGAATTAATTTACTATAAAAGAGCAAAAAACTGACATAACGGGTGGACAGATATAACGTTTTTAAAGCTAAAACGGTCGTAGATGTTCAATATGGCCTAATTTTACCCAATTTCTCGAATGAGACTTTTTAGCTCATGGAATCTCACTTACTATACTGCTTGGATGGTTTAGCCAACCGCATCTTCTTTGTTGAATATCCCTGTGTTAAATCGTATGTTATTTGTGAAGAACACGTTACTCTTTCTGTGAAAAAAGACACCTTATTGATAAAAGCGCGAGTGCACGCTATTAAAGCGCTGGAAGGAAACGCAACATCTGTCCTGTCCTATGGACGTTAAACCAAACGCTGTCTAAGCCATGAAAAACAACGAAAAAACATAAAAATTTTAAAAATAACTTTGGATCTTATTTCTTTGGCATTTTATTTCTTTTTAAAGTCACATTTAAGCGATAATACTAACAAGACTTGTAAAAAGAAATAAAAGCAACTCACGTTAGCTTTTAAGATGTTTAAGTTGCAGTATTCCTATTTTATTTTACGGTTTTCATTAGAGGCAACTAGTGTTTGGGTTGCTAGAGGTATACACAACTAGAAAATAAAACCAGAAAATAAAATCCAACCAAGTAAAATAGACAAAACCCAAGAATGAACTAAAATAAAACAAAACATTATGTAATGATTTAACTTCAACGGGACAAAAGAAAAAGTGTAAAAAGATTACGAGTGTGAGCCTTTTTTTAAACTTATTTATTTTTACTTAGCTGATGGCTTACGAAAGGAAATCAATAAAAAAGAATTTTTTTTTTTTCACCATTATCTTCCATTTTGCTTATTGCTTCACGTCTTTAAATCCTTTGATAAAATATTAAAGCCTTTTTGGACTATGTTTAATACAGTCAGTAAAAAAGGGAGAAAAAAGCTTTTTTAGATTTCAGTTTTTTCATTTCTGAGAAAACGTCATCAGCCGACTATGCGTACGCTAAGAAAGAAAAGTGTTTATAACAACCGATTGCTGCATCTAATTCCCGATCATAAAAAGAGAGGAAGAAAATAACAAAATGAAAAATAAAGGTGAAAATAAAAAAAAAGTGAAAAAACTAGGATTTTGTCAGCCAGTGGCGAACCATGAAGAAGAAGAAATAGGCAAATATTTCGACAAGGACCTCCGCCAACTCGTCCTCAGTGCTAAACAAAAAAGAAAGAAAAGAAAAAAGAAACCAAAGAAAATCGAACCTTTCGAAGTTTGCTTGATAACGACAGAATTTTTTTTTCTGTCGTTGTCAAGCAAACTTCGAAAGGTTCGATTTTCGTTGGTTTCTTTTTTCTTTTCTTTCTTTTTTGTTTAGCACTGAGGACGACTTGGCGGAGGTCCTTGTCGAAATATTTGCTTATTTCTTCTTCTCCATGGTTTGCCACTGGCTGACAAAATCCTCGTTTTTCCACCTTTTTTTTTTTTCATTTTGTTATTTTCTTTCCTCTCTGAGTTTCATTAGAAGAAAATAAAGAAAGAAAATCTTCAATTTTTAAAAGTCGGCTTCTAAGTACACACAAATATTCTAGAAAAAAGAAAAAATTCTTCAATTTTTCAAATCTGGCTAGCGAGTAAACGAAAATGAGTTAGAAAATATACGAAGGAACATTAGATCATCATCGTATGGAGGGGTTCAACATTGGTTTTCGTAGTTCCTAGGTGTTTCAAACAATTCACATTGCTTCGTGTGATTCAGATTTGCCCCCCTCCATCTTCAAATAATTCCCTATCTACAAGCCAGTGTTTAACCCAACCTTTCCCTATTTTTGCTTCGTTTGTTTAGAACAGAAGTTCTGAAGAGGTAAATACTACGTTTGTTTTCAACTAAACCCTAACTTGCTCAGCCCTCCACTGAGGTTTTCCTTATATTTTTTGTGTAAAGTTAAAAGAAAGAAAAAATAGTTGAAACATGCATTACTCTGACACTTGACCTTTTTACAATTTTAAATTTCGTATTTTCACGCCTATCTCTGCTCCTAATTAACTTGGTACGTCCTCATTTTTTTTTCAGAAAAAAAAAAAAAAAAAAAAATAATAACAGCTTAACATAAAAAAGAAAGAAAGAAATATCCAGCTTTACATGTTCAAATGGTTCAGTAGCTCAGTTGAGATGAACAACGTAACGAGGTAAGATTTGCTTTTCGTTATTAATGATAATCATATTTCCTCTTCCCATTGAATCCTTGCCCACACGATTTGAATCATATCCAGCAGCAATATTAACACGGTTATTTACATCCTGCGATTTTCCCGATAATATTTTACACAGAACAAGGGCCTTAACTCCACCAGCGTATCCCAATGAAGTTTCAGGGAGTTCTCAAAAATAATGCCCGTATCCATAGGCAGTCGTCTTTATATAAGAAGTTTGGAAATTACTCTTAAGAATAGAGTCGATGTTTGATTCGACTGGCATGCCGTGAAATTCCAGAATAGGTTTTTCTTCATCTGCATTATTTCCATAATTCTCTTTAAATTGCTTTAGTGTTTAAACAAATTGGGATTCAAGGACAGGGTTTACAACATAAGTAACTTTTACAACCTCCCTGGTTTTACAATGGCGTCGAAACTGTGCCTCAGCAACACGAAAGTGGTAATCTAGCTCATCAGAGGGGTCAAATGACCTACTAGGAAGTATGTCGTATTTTTGAAATGTCGTAGCTAGAGTGCTTACAGCAGAAATATACAGTTGGGTCACTTTAAACTTAATAACATATCTTGGATACGCTTGACGAGGGTCATAAATCACAAATTCATCAAACATAACCCCTCCTGCTATTTTTGTGTCCCGGGGGGGGCAAAGACAGAGTCATAACCTAATCTCTTAACAGTTTCCAAATTCAAACTATATTGAGGACTGGTAACTTTCATTTCTTTGCCGAACGAAACATCACATAAAAGTAATACATTAGATCCTTTGGTATAAACGGCCTGAGCACTCTTACTAGAATCGGTTGCAAAATAAATACCGCAACCAAACATTCGAACTTGGCCGTCATTCCGAGGTAATCGAAAGCCATTACGTATAATTTTCTCACAAGCTTCAGCATTCGTACCGTGGAATTTCTCACGTGTATTTGAAGCTTTGATTAAGTTGGCTTGACAAGAATGAAAAGCTTCAAGCAGACTTGCATTGAAAACTTCCTTGACTGAAGTCAATTCAGGATACCAGCTATGGGTAGGTTGGATGTATTTCAAAACTTTATCTCTCACATCCAAAAATGCTGAGGATGAAGGATCCAAATCGATAATTTTGAATTTTGTTGCCTCATTCTTAAATTCTATCGCTGTTTGCGTCGCCAAATCTTGGTACGTTTTAATTCAACGCTTTTGGGTTTCTGAAAAGAAGAAAAACCATGTTTAACTAATCAGATTCAGTTTAATACTCATCAAATTAGCATTTAAGAATGTACCAATATCAATTTAATTCATCTGCTTTTTAAAGATCACCGTTGACGTCTACTTTATTATAAATTAAAATTGGTGGAGCGGCATATAACCAAAAAGTCAATTACTTACTACCTGTTACTTGTTTGGGAGGAGGATTTACTCGATGTTTCCTGAGAAATTGCCTAAGGATTGTTTTTGGTACCCGACTGACAGACCACATCTCAATCAGAATGCCGTTCAAAAATGCGGTTCAATCCAACTTTTTAGGGCTATCGAGAGAGAAACGTTGAGATGGCTAGGATACGTCCTGCGGATGAAGGCTGAGAAATTGCCGACGATACTCTTTATTAGTCAGCCGTCTAGGGCCAAACGAAAAGCAGATCGTCCCGAATGGGAAGGATGGATGTAAAGAGTGAGGCTAGAAATAAATTGAATGGTTGAGAGTATTGAGCCAGGTCACTGCCTACTCCTTCCATTCCTTTTCCCAATTAATCAAGGATTTTCGGTTCAACACCTGTTTGATCAGAGTGGTATCTGGCCTCCGACATACCTGAAAAAATCAAGTTAGGCGGTGTCTTTCTTTATTAGTGCACCGACGTCACATTTACGGCAAAAATGTATTCAAATTTCGGTGCCACTGACTCTTATCCAAGAAAAAGACTAAGAACCTGCCTTGCAACATGCAACTCTTATTAATAACATTTTTGCATCGTTTTTACATATTATTTTGAATTATACATCTGATCATTGTGTTGTTGTTTCGGACTTCCCTGGGTTAAGAGTGGAACTTAAAATGACACCAAATACAAGTTATAAAACGGTAATTAGCCAGAAAAAATAGATGAGATAGAAATAAAAATAGGAGATAGGTTGGACTGATGTGTTAAGTATTGAAGACCCGAATCGGTCAATTGTTTTATTATACAGCAAGTATAACCAAATATTAGACCAACTATTTCCCTTGGTACTAAGAAAAAGCAATGATTTACCTCGTAAGCCATGGGTTACTCAAAGCCTGTTAAAGACTAAAAAGAAAAGATTGTATAAGTGAAGATCCAGTATCCAAATGAAATTAATATTGCAAATTTTAAAAAATATAAAACCCGACTGATTCTTGTTCTCAGGAGGCAGAAGCAAAATATTATCAAAAGGAATTTAGTAAATGCGATTCACCTCGGAAAACATCGAAAATAATAAATGAAAAAATTAATAATGTAAAAAAAAAGAATCCATCTAACATTACAATTGATGAGAGTTAAAATAACGGATGAGAAAGGAATAGCGAATTCATTAGCTGATCATTTTAGGAACGTTGGGAATTATCTGGTGGATCAAATTACTGATGGAAGACATAATGATAAGAAATGTTTACCGAACAAAGTAGACAAGACTATATTTATATAGTTTTCTATAGTTTATATATATTTATATCCAGTTCTTTGAGTACCAAAAAGCTGTTACTAGTTTGAAAAAACGGATTTCGACAGAATGTGATGGTATGTCGACTTCTCTGTTTAAAGAATTAGCCGATTTACTTTCTCAGTCGCTTTTATATATTTTTAGTTCTTGCAAAATAAATGCATTTTTTTTGGTTTGTCCTTAAGTAGCTAAAGTTTTATCTTTATTTAAAAAAAGGTGACAAAGACAATCCAACCAATTATATGCCTATTACAATTTTATCACCTCTTTCTAAAGTTTTTTAAAAGATACCAAAGAGTAGGTTTACTTCATTTCTGGTAAAAAATAATTTTTTCTCTCAGTCAGTTTGGTTTCTTCAGTGGTAGGTCAACAGAGCAAGCAGAAGCTCCTTTACATCATTTCTAATCAGAGGCTATACTACTACTACTACTAACAACTCATCGCAGCACCAAGCCGCCTGAGGCCAACACAGCTACGCACGCTCCTCCTCCACCCCAATCTATTCAAAGCCTCCCTTTTTACACCCACCCACGAAGTTCCCATTTCCTTTAAATCTGTCTTTACTACGTCCTCCCACCCCAGACGGGGACGACCTGCTTTCTGTTTAGCCCTAGATGGTTGGCCGAAAAGAACAATCTTCGGCAATCTGTCATCCTTCATCCGCACAACATGCCCTAACCACCTCAACCTTTCTTTCATTATAAACCTAGAAAGCGGTATTGAACCACATTTTTCGTATAGCCTATTGTTTGAAATACAGTCAGTCAGCTGGGTACCCAGAACAATCCTTAAGCAATTTCTCTGGAAAACATCTAGCAAATCTTCATCCGGTTTTCGGAGTGTCCATGCTTCAGAGCCATATTTGACCACTGTCATCACTGTAGCTTCTAATATTCTAATCTTGGTTTGCAGACTTATCTTCTATTCTTCCAGACTTTTTTTAACTGTGAAAAATCACCCTGAGCCTTGGCTATTCTATTTTTGACGTCTTCACTGCTCAAACCATCTTTACTAATAATACTACCAAGGTAAGTGCAGCTGCCCACCTGATCAATCTTTTCATTACCCAACGCCATCTTTTAATTTTCACTTATTCCTAGCCTTAGTGACTTAGTCTTCCTAACATTAATTTTCAAACCAATACTAGCACCCTGCACTCGCAAATCCTCTAAAACTTCATTCATTTTGCTCACACTTTCATCTAGGATGCTTAAATCATCAGCATAATCCAAGTCCAGGGGACTTTTTCCTCCCCATTTGATTCCGTGGTCTCCCATTACCTTTCCTGTGTTCCTTAAAACAAAGTCCATCAAAATAATCCATATAAAGCGGGATAGAACACAGCCCTGCTTAACTCCTGATTTAATACAAAACCAGCTGCTAACCTCATTTCCTACCTTAACTGCAGCAGTGTTATTCTCGTACATAGCACTAATCACTTTAATGTATTTATCTGGTATACCATACAAGGATAAAACCTTTAATAAAGCTCTTCTATCAACAGAATCGAACGCTTGCTCATAATCTATAAAACTGAGGACTAAAGGTGTTTGAAAACTTAGGCACTTCTCAAATATTAACCAAAGAGTGAAAATTTGGTCAACACATCCTCTACCTTTTCTGAAAACGCACTGCTCTTCTCTTAAAACTTTGTCTACGGTCTCTCTCAGTCTAAAAAGTATCATATTAATAAGCATATTTACTACCTAAAGAGACCAGACTAATGCCTCGATAATTACCATACTCAATTTTATCACCTTTCTTATAAAGTGGCTTAATTAAGGTTTTCCTAAAATCGTTAGGTACTTCCCCTTTTTCAAAAATCATATTCATAATCTTCAGTAGCTTATTTCTAGCCTCAGAACCACCATATTTAAAAAACTCAATTACCACCCTATCAGCACCTGGAGTCTTATTATTTTTTAATCCTTTTAGTACTGTCGCTAATTCTTCCTCACAAAACAAATCTTCCTTCACAACCAAGGTATCACAAACTTTTTCATTTTCCTATATATTTTTTCCTGCAACTCTATCTCGGTTAAGCAAATTCTCAAAATGTTCAGCCCATCTTGCTTTAGCTTTTTCTTTATCGCTAATTGCCACCCCTTTCCTATCTTTAACTGGGACAAGTCCGGATTGACTACTACCTCTCAATTTGTTAACGTGCCAGTACAATATTTTACTATTATGCCGTCTAGCTGCATCTTCGAAATCCTCAGCAATTTTATCCATGGCCTCCACTTCACACCTCCTTAGTTCATACTTCAATGCTTTCTCCACTTTCTTTACATTTCTTTTGTTTTTGCCTTTCCTGTGCATTTCTCCCATTGCCTTTCCTGTGCTCCTTAAAACAAAGTCCATCAAAATAATCCATATAAAGGGGGATAGAACACAACCCTGCTTAACTCCTGATTTAATACAAAACCAGCTGCTAACCTCATTTCCTACGTTAACCGCAGCAGTATTATTCTCGTACACAGCACTAATCACTTTAATGTATTTGTCTGGTATACCATACAAGGATAAAACCTTTACTAAAGCTCCTCTATCAACAGAATCGAACGCTTGCTCATAATCTATAAAACTGAGGACCAAAGGTGTTTGAAAACTTAGGCACTTCTCAATTATTTACCTAAGAGTGAAAATTTGGTCAACACATCCTCTACCTTTTCTAAAACTGCACTGCTCTTCTCTTAAAACTTTGTCTACGGCATCTCTCAGTCTAAAAAGTATCATATTACTAAGTAATTTGCTACCTACAGAGACCAGACTGATGCCTCAATAATTACCACACTCACTTTTATCACCTTTCTTATAAAGTGGCTTAATTAAGGTTTTCCTAAAATCGTTAGGTGCTTCCACTTTTTAAAGAATTATATTAATAATCTTAAGTAACTTACTTCTAACCTAAGAGACAACATATTTAAGAAACTCATTTACTACCCTATCAGAACCTGGAGCCTTATTATTCTTTAATCCTTTTATCACTGTTGCTAATTTCTCATCACAAAACAAATCTTCCTTCACATCCAAGGTATCACAATCTTTTCCATTTTCCTCTATATTTTTTCCTGCGACTCTATCTCGGTTAAGCAAGTTCTCAAAATGTTCGGCCCATCTCGCTTTAGCTTTTTCCTTATCGCTAATTGCCACCCCATTCCTATCTTTAACTGGGACAAGTCCCGATTGACTACTACCTCTCAATTTGTTAACGTGCCAATACAATATTTTACTATTATGCCGTCTAGCTGCATCTTCTAAATCCTCGGCAATTTTATCCATGACCTCCACTTCACACCTCCTTAGTTCATATTTCAATGCTTTCTCCACTTTCTTTACATTTCTTTTGTTTTCATGCGATCTATGACTCAGATAATTCTTGTACAAGTCCTTTCTCCTTTCTATTAAACATAAAGCTTTTTCACTAATATTCTTAGCTTCAGTTCTAGCTTTCTTCCCTAATACACCTTCAGCAACTTCACAAATTATTTTTCTAAAATGATTCCAACCACCTTCCACATTATCAAATTTTAAACTCTCAAGTGTAGTATTCAACTGTTCCTTGAAGGTTTCTCTCAAATTCTCATTCTGGAGTCTACCAATATCATAACTTCCCGGGAGATAGTTACATTACTGATATATCAGCTTTAAATTAACCCTTGACACTACTAGATGGTGATCTGTACTTTTAACATCAATAACAGCTTTCCTATATACCCTAGTGTCTTGTATTGATCCTGCAAGTCTTCAGTTTACTATAACATAATCAATAAGGTTTGCTGTCATACCATCATGTGAATACCATGTTAACTTATGAGCCATTTTATGACCAAACACCGTATTGGTTATAACTAGATTGTTATACCTACAAAATTGCAAAAGTCTGTATCCATTACTGTTTTCTTGTCCTACACCAAATTTACCTAAGCTGAGTTACCATCTATCCTTATTTCTACCAGCCTGGGTGTTAAAATTTCCCAGCAATAACATCATATTTCTACCTGGGAGCTTGTCTATTTGCTCCTGTAACTGTAAGTAAAATTCATCTGAGTCACTAGTATCTCCGTCAGTCTGTTCTGCAAGGGCGTATAGTACTATAACTGATATAGTCATAAAACTAGCAATTAGTATTATATTATTAATACCTTCCCAGCCTAAACAAGACTTAGTAGCTCCCTTATTCATCAGGAGCCCTACTCCCTGTCTATGTACCCCATCCTTCCTGCTTGAGTAAACAAATTCTATATCACCTAATTTCATGCTTCCTACCCCTGGGATATGAGTTTCTGAAACTCCTAATAAATCCAGTTCAAATCGTCTGAATTCGTCAGTCAAAATGTCGATACGATAGTCATTTTTTAATGTCGTAACATTCAAAGTTCTAATTTTCATGTTCTTTAAATCATTGAAATTTTTTTCGCCTCAGGAAAAGCAATGATCCTGGATACCATTGCAGGACAGGGATCACATATCTTCTCAAGTCTACACCAAAGCGCTTCAGACGACTTAGAACCGGAAAGCAAGAAGTCCCTGGGACCTCCATGAATGGAGGTTTTGTGCAATCCTGGGGTCATCTTGGTCACAACATGGTTTTCAGCACTTGGCAATGCTCTTCTATCAACAAGAGTCGAAATCCGGCACAGACAATCTCAAGCCTATTACCTCCGACTCATTATATATTCATGCCTACAAATATTATGCTACTACGGGGAGGCAACCCGTAATAGATAATTTAGCTAGGAAGAGGTTGTATTTATCATACAACCTCTCTACTCTATCATACATATCATACATACATATAAAGCTTGTATTTATCCTTGCGAAATTCTGTTTTTGGAGGAAACCAAACTAAATGAAATAAATTTTGGTCAGTTTTTGTTGTGTTGTTTGTCTATATAGCAAATTTTGTTAATGGATATTTAATTACGATTATCCGATATTGCTTCAAGCTTTAATGAGACTAATCAAGGTACTTTTCTTTCAGGCATTAACTATGATTGGGAGGGCTGATGTTTTGTGTGAATATCCTAAGTTGTCTGATCAAGTATCAAGAGTACTTGTTGAACAAGGAGCTGATGAAATGATTAATATTTTCTTTCAGTGTGTTCTTACAGTAAGTATTCTGTTTCCATCTCTCTCTTTCAGTTTTTTTCCTTTTCCCTCCCCCTCTCTCTTTTTCATTTTTTCTCCTTTTCCCTCCCCTCTCTTTTTCAAATTTTCTACTTTTCCCTTCCCCTCTATCTTTTAGTTTTTCTCCTTTTCCCTCCCCCTCTATCTTTCAATTTTTCTCCTTTTCCCTCCCCCTTCTCTCTTTTTAACAGTCGCTCGTTCATTTTTTAAGCTTTATTTATAATGTTTGCATTAATAATATTAGAATCATCTTTCCAAATTTGATTATATAGGGGGGGCGTTAGAAATTTATTTGAGTGGATAGAAAGTTATCTTGTATTATTATAGCAAATATTTGGGATATTGGCAAAAAAAATTTCAAATATTTTGGCGAAAAAAAACTCTTTAAGCTTGGGCAGAAACTCCTTGTTTTTTTTGCAAATTATTGCTCCTTTGCAAATTTCGTCACTGATAAAACGTAATAAAACATCTTTGATGATATTGTAGAATTTACACTTTTTGTGAAGAAATGGATGAAAAATACTGCACTAAGGTTTAAGGAACAATATAACAATATATTTTGTTATATATTATAAAATACGCTATACATATGTTTAATCATATTGCAAAGTTATAAGGAAACTAAATGTTTTCACAATTATTAAAGTTACGAAACGGTTGTATAAAAACGTATTTCTGTCATGTGTCCTTCCACATGTAACAGTCTCTTTAAGACGTTTTCTTAAAACATATCAGTTTTTTTCTCTAAGAGGATTTTTAACAGATACAGCCCTTTAAAGAAGGATGAATAAACACGACTTAACTTGTAGTATTTAGGGCATATCAGGTATATAGGTGGTGCAGAGATCGATAGTGGGCATATCAGGTATATAGGTCGTGCAGAAATCGATAGTGGGCATATCAGGGCATATCAGGTATATAGGTGGTACAGGGATCGATAGTGGGCATATCAGGGATATCAGGTATATAGGTGGTGCAGAGATCGATATTTTAGTAGGAAAAGGAAAAATATAGGACGCATTCATTGAAGTCCTCTGGAGAAGGAAGGCGATCAGCCTAAAAACTAACATGAACTTTTAGACAACTATCCAATATACCCTGCTGTACGCCTTTGAACCTGCTCCTAAAGAGTGGAGAAACTCGGTCCCTAGAAGCTTTCGACATGAGTCGTAATCTATGTGGCGGCCGATGGTTTCGCACATCAAACACTGAAGGTGCTGTGCCTGAGAAAACCCCCTCCCAGTATAATGTCAGAAATAATCTCTGGCAGACCATCAAGAATGACCCATATTCTTAAGCTTGTCTTCAACTGACACTAGTGTTGTTGGAATAGGAGAGTTGCCGCT
Organism: Artemia sp. Qi Xiang Cuo; assembly: GCF_049724085.1. Lineage (NCBI taxonomy): Eukaryota > Metazoa > Arthropoda > Branchiopoda > Anostraca > Artemiidae > Artemia > Artemia sp. Qi Xiang Cuo. The sequence goes on along the minus strand of NC_142802.1, from coordinate 69,677,171 downwards.
GGCTGATCTTGTTGGATGACGTCAGTTTTCCTCGACGTCAGTAAGTATAATCGGCCCTGAGTTATAAGCGACTGGAATAAGTCGTAAAAAAGAGGCTATTTTAAGACCGCTCTTTAAGGCTGCTCTTTTTTAAGGCTCTTAAAATCAAGTATTCAAAGATGAAATGTGTTCCTAATATTTTATAATATTTATTATATTTAAATAATATATTATATGTAATATTATATATAATATATGTATTATATTTTTATATATATTATATTTAAATAATATTATATAATAGTTATAATATTTAAAGACCAGTAAATCATTCTGAGGTCCCTTTCTAATTAAAAGGAGGATAAATTTCCAATAAAGACTCAGAATAGATTGCCCCACAAGCGTAAATAGACACTAATTTGTTTTCAAATACTGTCTACTGCTTTGTATCCTTTGACAGATTAATTTTACTTGTAGTTTAATTCGGTACCATGGTGCGCAGGGTGCCAATTCATGAAGATATAAGGGAGAGGGGGGAGGATTTTTTTCATGAAGATGCAAAAAAGTATATTTCGATATATAGGGGAGGGGGGAATTTGATTTTTTCAGCTTTTGGCTTTTAATATGGTACTGTAGTACATGAGTGCCAATTAGTGGAGGTATAGGGGAATGGGGGCAGAGTAAGATTTTTTATGAGCATGCGAAAAGGCTACTTCTCAAAATATGGGCAGAGGGGGGATTTTGGTATTTTGATTTTCTTAATAAAAAAGCCTAAAAAAGGTAATTTTCAAAATATGGGAGAGGGAAAAGCCCCTCCTGGAATTGGTGTCAATGGTGTGTAATTTTGATTTTATCCACAACTGTGACTACTATTTGGGTCAGGTATAACGCTATCTATGGTAACCTATATCGAAAAATAATTGTGTGGGTATCTCTTTCTTATTTACATCCGGTCCTTGGTTGTGCCTTAAACTGTCTAATTTCTAGGTTGGATTTGATGAGACGATAAATGCTGACTATCCGAGGTTATCGATGGCAATATGCCAAGCTGCTGCTTACACTTTCTTGTCAACCCAGAATTATCTGGAGAGTGAACAAAAGGGGCTGTTTGAATTTTCTTCTCGCCAGCAAGACACACTCTCATCATTTGCTAGATGTCTCTTGTGTTTTCCTCATGCTTTAAATGAAGATAAGCCACAGGCAAAGGTAAAAATAATATCCTGCAAAATTATACATAAAAGTAATGTGTAAAATAAAAATAATATATAGGAAATAATAAAAAAATAATACTAGCAATTTTCTTTTCCTTTGATGACCAATATTTTTAAATGCCGAAACATCCTCGTTTGCTAGATGTCTCTATGGTGTTCCTCGTGCTTTAGAGGAATGTCAGCTACAAGTAGGGCAAGTAAGGGCAAGGGAAGCTATTCATGTGTGTCAATGTTATTGGTAGCTAGTATAGCTTCTCTCTTCTTATTGCCAATGTAAGCTGCTTAGATTTTTTAAAATACCACTGACAGTGAAAACGAAACCTGATTTTTTTTAATTGGCCAAATGCCAACGCTCAATTGCAAGTAGACTTTTCTAAAAAGGTTATTTCAAAATTATGAAGTTTTAGGTCAGTCGTCTACCAGATTTTTTTTTATCACTGTTGCCACATTGACTACACCTAAGAAAACTACATGACTACCACAACTACACCTTTTAAAGAACAGTTGCATATGCTTAAGCTGTTTGATACCATATGTTTTTAGCTTGTTATTTGCTAATTTTTTGCCAGGGTATTTTTATAATTCGGTGCTTGCCACTACCAGAAACTGCATAAATTTCCAGTTTTTGTGGCCTGTGATCTTAAAAATAATTTTCTAAGCCATATTGGCTATAGCCAGAAACTGCATAATTCTTGGCCACATATAAACCGCATTGGCCTGCCATAACATAAAGAAAGAAAACAATCAAAAATGGGGTTTTTAAAGGCCAAACGAAAATACTAAAGACACACACAAACCTTGAACACCCTTCCCAATCACATAATCCAACACGTCAACAACCCATTAGGTCTCAAAGGGTGTCTGCAAGGAGTGTAATTGTCAAAATCACAAATCAGGTGACTCCCAACTTCTCCAACTTCTTTAATTGCTGCATCGTCTGTTTGAGTGAATGAATTTTTCATTTAATTCTCTGTTATTCGTTAGTATTTTTCGATGGGAATTTAGAGTTTTTGGGATTTTGTGCAAATCGTAGATATTGGCGAATGACTCACTTTATAGTTGTTTGGTATTTGATTTTAATTCTTATAATTTTGGCTTTTATTGAATTTTATTTATCTTTTAAATTTTTTATTTCATTGGTTTTGTTGTTTGTTCGTGCTGAAGAAGAGAGGCAGTTGTTCCCTCGAAATATTCGCTTTTTGTGTTTCTTCAGTATTGTCGTTTGGCCTTTAAAAACCCCATTTTTGATTGAATCTTTCTTTGTGGCATAATTAAATGTGAAATTGTGAAGTCATTTTCTTTAGAAGTTGAATTCTCCCTAGTTGCTTATTTTACAAGAAGTATTTGGTTGTGTAAGTTTCCTCTTAATCGGTTCAAACAATCATTTGTAATTTTCACTGGCCTTGGTACATCAACAATTTTTATTTTTACAGATGTTAGAGGATCATTTTTATGGTGCATTGGAAACCCTGTTCCAAGCAGAGAAGTCAAAGGCCTCACCAATTGATACAGTTGATCCCTTTTCTATCCTTATCACCTTATTGGTCTGTTCGTCTGTCTTTTCTGACAGTGGGAGAGTTAGACAAAGAATATTAACTGTGATGGTGAATATTTTCCTGATTTTGGATAGGCTAAATTAGGTTAATTATATAGCTAATTGATTATCTACCTAAATTAAGTGGACAGGTTAATTTTGCTCGATATTCCTAAAAGAAGTAAAATATAGCCAGAAAGAGGAGCCGACCTTATACCAGGCAGAGAAGCCAGGTGCTTCACCTATAGATGCATTTGATCTCTTTTCTATCCTTGTCACCTTATTGGTCTGTTCGTCTGTCTTTTCTGACAGTGGAATAGTTAGACAAAGATTATTAACTGTGATGGTGAATGTGTTTCCCTATTTTGGATAGGTTGAAATAGGCTAAATATGTAAATAAGTGATTATCTGCTTAATTAAGACGGGTGGATTAATTTTTTCCAATAATCCTAAAAGAAGGAAAACATAGTCAGAGAGAAAAAAAACCCAACCTTAATCCTGGCAGAGAAATCAAGTGCTTAACCAATTGGTGCAGTTCGTCTCTTTTCTGTCCTTGCTACCTTATTGGTCTGAATAAGGAAGAGTTAAAGTGGAAGAGTTAGACAGAAGATATTAACTATGATGGTGAACATTTTCCCCTTTTTTGGATAGGCTAGTTAGGCTAAAACTGACTAATTATATAAGTGATTATTAAGCCTATATTAAGATAGGCGATTAGATGTTCTCAGTTTTTCTGAAAGAAGGAAAACATAGGCAGAAAAAGAAAGCGACCTTATTCCAGACAGACAAATCAGATTCTTCGTCATTTGATGCAGTTGATTTCTTTTCTGTGCTTGTCGCCCTGTTGATCTGATTCTTTGCTGTTTCTGACAGTGGAGGGTTAGACAGGGAGATTGAACTGTGATACTCTGATTTGTGAACTGTGACTTTTTCCTCTTTTTGGATAGGCTGGTGGGTTGATTATTTTAATGTTTCTGAAAAAGAAACAGAAATAAATTTAGATGTAAAAAGAAAAAAGATTGGAGATAATTTTAAACCAAACTTTTATTTCTGATTCTTATTCTATTATTGATCTTATTCTTATTCTGATTTTTATTCTAATTCTTGTACATCGCCAGTGTTTAATTAAGCTAGTCAATGTTCTTGATATTGTTTTTAATAATAAAAAAAAAAAACTCCTGTAAATAAGTTTTTTAAAGAAAAGTAAAGGTCATTTTAAACTTAAGCTCAGCAGATACAAATACCTGTTAAAACTCAAACTAATTATTTTTCAAACTAATTAACTAAATATTATTAAAGAATAAACGAAACCCAAAACGAACAGAAATTAAATAAACAATCATAGCATAAAACATACAACAAGTAATAATATAAATGAATGAATAGATCTTAAAGCGAGTAATGCTTAGATTGAATATGAAAATCAAGCTTAAAATGAAGAAAAGTATTTCGCTATTTAAGTATAAATGAAACTTAAAACGAACAGAAATTAAATAAACAATCAATGCAAACAAACATGCAATAGATATTAATGTAAATGAATAAATAACTGTTAAAACGAGTGAAACTTAAATTGGATATGCAAATCAAGCTTGAAACGAACAAAATCACTACAAGCAAGAGTTTGGGTATCGCCTCTTTCTCTCACTGTAAAAGTCTAAAACCTACTGCGTCATTGGCGCTTTAATAAAAACCGATTTTATTACAAATATTTTCTTTTGTACTTAAAATTGAAAATAAACAATAAAATTATAGTAAAATTTTGAACTGATGAGCTTTGAGCAATTAATGTCATTATGCATCAAATATTCAATTTCATTTATTAGTTCTTCCTAAAGTTTTTCAAGACGAACATAGTTTCACTACAAACAAGAGTTTGGATACTGCCCCCTTTTTTAACTGTGAATAAAAACCAAAAGCCTACTGCGTCATTGGTGCTTAACTGAAAACAAATTATATTACAAATATTTTCTTTTCCGGTTCTTACAGCATTGAAAATAAAAATGAAATTACATTGAAATAAATTCTTGAACTGATGGATCTTTCAACAATTATTATCATTATACATCAAATATTCAATTTGATGTTGTTAATAGTTTCCAAGACTGTACAAGACACATATAGTTTTCAATAAATCGCCAATGACGCAGTGGGTTTTAGACTATTACAATGAGAGAAGGAGGTGACACCGAAGCTCTTGTTTGTAGTGATTTTTGTTAGTTTCAAACTTGATCTGCATATTCAATTTAAGTTTCACTCGTTTTAAGATTTATTTATTAATTTACATGATTTTCATATTCATTCTAAGCATTACTCGCTGTAAGATCTATTTATTCATTTATAATATTACTTGTTGTATGTTTTAGCTATGATTGTTTATCTAATATCTGTTCGTTTTGGGTTTCATTTATTCCTTAATAATATTTTCTGGTCGTTTTGAGTTTTAATTTTTGCAGGTATTTGTATTTTCTGAGCTTAAGTTAAATTGCCTTTACTTTTCTTTGAAAATCTTATTATTCGGAAAGTTTTTTACATTAATTTTGCTCGTTTTTTATTGCAAAAAGTTCCAAGTTTCTTTATTTCAAAATCAAACTTTTAAGAAAATAAATCAAATGTTCATCAAAGTATCAAAACTGGTATCAAAGTAACAAAATCAAAATGATAAAATGGGTTCGTGCCAACCTCGGAGTTTTTATTATCTGATGTTTTAACTATTTTTAACAAAATGGCTATCTCAAAGTTTTCATCGGATGGGTTTGGGGAAAAAAGGGCGTGGGGGGGGGGACTAAGTGCCCTTCGGTCTCTTTTAACTCTGTAAAAGTGAACTAGAACTTTCTGTTTTCAATCAAATGAGCCATCTCTGAAGTTTATACGAGCATCCCTTCTATAAGAACCATATATAACCCCAGAGTATAACTTACAACGCCTGTCCTGGTGGATTGTGTCGACCCTGGTGTTTTAATATCAGATGTTTCAACTATTTTCAACAAAATCGTCACCTCAATTTTTTATCGGATGGGCTAATGCATCCAATAAATCCAAAGGCGTGGAGGGCGGAAAGGCCTAGTTGCCCTCCGATCTTTTTTTACTCTGAGAATATGAACTAGAACTTTTAATATCCATTCAATTGACCCCTCTCTGAAGTTTATACGAGCATCCCTGTCATAACAACCATATACGGTCCCAGGATATAGCTTACAGCGCCTTCCCCCAGGCCCTGGGGGGCTGTGTCGACAAAAAATGGGCTATCTCAAAAATCTTATCGGATGGGTTTGGGGATAAAAGGGAGTGGGGGGGGATTCGGGCCCTCTGATCTCTTTTGACTTTTAAAAATTGAAATAGAACTTTCAATTTCTATTTAAATCAGCCCTCTCTGAAGTTTATCGTGCATCCCTTCCATAAGAACCATATGTGCCACCAGGGCATAAGTTGCAACGCCTGCCCCCAGGCCCCGGGTGGTTGTGTCGACACCGGAGTTTTTTTCCATCTGACCTTTGAACTACTTTTGACAAAATTGCTTACCCTAAATTTTTATCGGATGCATTTGGGAAAAAAGGGGCGGGGGGGGGGGATAGTTGCCCTCTTATATCTCTTGACTCTTAAAAACTGAACTAGAACTTTCAATTTCCAATCAAATGAATCTGAAGTTTATACGAGCATACCTTCCACAACAGCTGTATATACCCTCCAGGCATAACTTACAACGCTTACCCCGGGCCTTGAAGGATTGTGTTGACCCCGGAGTTTTCGTTATATGATCTTTGAACCATTTTGAAAAAAATGGCTCTCTCAAAGGCCTTATCGGATGGGTTCGAGGAAAATAGAACGTGGAGAGGGGGGGGTGGTTAGTTGCCCTCCGATCTTTTTTGACTCTTAAAAAATAAACGAGAACTTTCAATTTCCAATTATATGAGCCCTCTCAGAAGTTTATGCGAGAATCCCTTCCATAAGAACTATATATGCCTCCAGAGCATTGCTTACAACGCCTGCCTCCGGGCCCTTGGGGGTTGTGTCGACCCCTGAGTTTTCAGTATGTGATCTTTGAACTATTTTTTAAAAAATAACTCTCAAAGTTCTTATCGGATGGGTTTGAGAAAAAAAGGGCATGGAGGGGGGGGGTTAGTTGCCCTCCGATATCTTCCGACTCTTCTTAAGGGAACTAGAGCTTTCAATTTCCAATAAATGAGCCCTCTCCGAAGTTTATACGAGCATACGCGTGCCCCCGGCCCTGGGGGGCTGCGTCGACACAGGAGTTTTTCTTATCTGACCTTTAAATTATTTTTAACGAAATGGCCATACGTAAAGGAGTTTTTGTTATATAATCTTTGAACTATTTTTAACAAAATGGCTTTATTAAATGTATTTGGGGCAAAAGGGCTTGGGGGGAGGCTAGTTGCCCTCTTATCACTTTTGACTCTTATAAAGGGCACTAGAACTCTTGATTTCCAATCGAATGAGCCCCCTTTGAAGTTTGTGTGACGACACCTATATGAAGTGCCTCTGGGAAAAAAAATGGAGTGTGGGGGAGAATAGCTGCCCTCCGATCACTTTTGGCTCCTAAAAAGTGAATTACAACTTTTAATTTCCAATCAAATGAACCCTCTATGAATTTTATACGACTAGGCTGTACCGGAGGTGTTCGGAGGTGGTTTTATCCCAATTTTTTTTTTTTTTTTTTTGGGGGGGGGGGGGTACACAAAAAACCTCAAAAAACGCATACAAATTTTTTTTTTCCATTTTGTTGCGTTTTTACGAGTCAGAAAAACATTTCGGGGGGGGGGGGTTCAAACCGGGTATCTCCCCTGGATACGGCCCTGGGCCCTGGGATGCTCGTATAATAAACGAGCATCCCATCCATAACAACCATATATGCCCCTAGGGCATAACTTACAACGCCTACCCACAGGGCCGGGGGGGCTGTGTCGACACCGGATCTTTTACTCATTCAAGTGACCTCTCTCTGAAGTTTATACGAGCATCCCTGTCATAACAACCATATACGGCCCCAGGATATAGCTAACAGTGCCTTCCCACCGGGCCCTGGGGGGTTGTGTCGACACCGGAGTTTTTGTTATCTGACCTTTGAACTATTTTAAAAAAAATGGCTATCTCAAAAATCGTATCGGATGGGTTTGGGGAAAAGGGGTCGTGGAGGCGAAGGGCTAGGGGCCGCTCCATGTCTTTTGACTCTTAAAAATTGAAATAGAACTTTCAATTTCCATTCAAATGAGCGTTCTCCGAATTTTATACAAGTATCCCTTCCATAAAAGCCATATATACCCATAGGGCATAACTTGCAACGCCTGCCCCCAGGCTCC